>NC_044308.2:0-60891 GCF_007474595.2 Lynx canadensis
AGGAACCTCCATACAGTTCTCCACAGTGACTGCACCAGTTTACATTCCCACCAAGAGTTCAGGAGGGCTCCTTCTTCTCCACATTCTCACCAACACTTGTTATTTTCAAATAATGAAGATTTCAACAGTGCCCTCACTGCCAGTAAAGGGCCAGGATGCACCTGGGGAGCTGGGTGGTCTTTTAGCCTGGGAGGAAATAGCCAGAATGTCCTGAAATTCACTGAGTGTGGCGAACCTCTCCCGACCACCCACTTTCCACCAACCTGAACTGCTGGCTTGTAGGAATACTCCGCAGGAAGTTAGGGACAGGGGACGGAAAGGCAGACGGAAAGGGATGAGAGACACAGAAACAGGGAAGATGCTGGAGAGAAGGTGCTGTGCAGGGCAGGGAGGCCAGGCTGGAAATGGGTCCCTGCAGCCCAGGCTGCTCTGAGCAGAAGGGTCACAGAGGCGCTGTCACAGTCCATCATGTGGGACCAGCACCTTCCCAGCTGCTGTGAATGTTTATGGGCAGAGGGGCCATTAGACCCTCTGGTCTGTTGGTGTGTCTCGGGAGGACCTGATCCAGGCCTTGAAACTGCAGCCGCTGTGACTGTTAGTAATGACTCATGCCAATGGCCTTTGAGTGTCCGTGGGTGTTTCCTCTGTCCACACTCACAGTGGATTGCGTGCATGTCAGGTCTGACAGCCCTGAGCACGTAAGGGGATGCAGACTCTTCCAAGTTTCACTTTCTCTTCCATTTCTCTACTTGTTTCACAGACACCAGGAGAATGCAGGGTGAGAGCAGAGCAGGGACACTGCCGAGGGCAGAGCAGCACCCGCCTGGAGGCCCACAGCCGTCCACAGCCATGTGGAAGAATCATCTTGCCACCCATGCAGACGTTCCCTCCAGGGAGGATGTTGTAGGGCAATAAGTCAAAAGTTCCACTCATGGGGTTCCCCTGAGATAAACTTCCAGCTACGTAGGATCTGAATCCAGAAAGATCCCAAGGGAAACTCTCCTCTTCATGTTCCAACTTGGATGAGAGCTTCCCTGGCTCCAGTCTTGTCGTGCAGCCTCTCAGGGCATCAGGGGCTCAGCTGCACCTGCTGCAGGTCTGGGCTCCCCTTCATCCTCCCTGGGAAGTGGCACCCCGGAATTTTTCTGCAGGTGCACCTGGTCTCCCCAGGAGTGCTCAGCCTCGTCTCTTCCCTCCAACTGCAGTACCCTGTAACCAGGGCAAGGGGGTCCCAGAGGAAGATGTGGGACAGAGGCCCCTGGGTGTGTGCAGGGGTGTTGAAAAAGGGTGAGTGCATGCTAAGGGGCAGATGGGTGCATGCAGGAGGGCAACTGAGTGTGGGCAGAGGGCCAGTGGGTGCATGTACGGAGGCAGGAGGGTGCGTGCAGGGGGGCCAGTGGGTATGTGCAGGGAGAGTGAAGGTCTGTGGGTGCATGGAGAGGTGCATGTAGGTGTGTGCAAGGGTGCCCATGGGTGCTTGCCAGGGGCAGGGGGGCAGGTGGCTGCGTGAAGGGAGGAGTGACGGTGGGTAGGTATAGTGGGGCAGGTGGCTGCATGCAAGGAGCTCATGGGTGCATGCAGGGGGGCAAGGGGGCAGGTAGATTCATGCAAAGGGGCAGGCATGTGGGTGCAGGGGTCAGGGAGACAGGTGAGAGCATGCAAGGGGGGGCAGGTGGTTGAGTGCACAGAAAGTTAAGGTGGGTGAGTGCATGCAGGGGGACAGGTGGTGCATGCAGAGGGTCAGGAGGGTAGCTGCAGGTGGGCAGGTGGGTGCATGAAGATAGGCAGGGGGAGGGTGAGTGGTGCAGAGGCCAGGGGGGTAGGTGGGTGCATACAGGGGGCCAGGTGTGTGTATGTATGGGGGCAGGTGCACGTGTGCAGTGGGGCAGGGGAGGCTTGTGGGTGCATGCCGGGAAGCAGGTTGATGAGTACAGAGGGGCAGGTGGGTGCATGCAAGGGAGTGAGTGAGTACGTGCACTGGGGCAGGGGACAGCTGGGTGATTGCAGTGGGGCTCCTGAGTGCATGCAGGGGGCGCGTGGGTGGGTGTATGGGGGCTGGTGGATATGTGCAGGAGCGGTTGTGTGCTTGCAGAGGGGTGTTTACAGAAGGCCAGGGGAGGCAGGTGGTTGCATGCAGGGGGAAGGTGGGTGCCTTCAGGGGGAATGAAGGCAGTTGGGTACCTGCAGGAGGACTGTTGGGTGAGTGCAATGGGGCAGGTGGGTGTGTGCAAGGGAGCAGGGGCATGTGGTGATTGCAGGGGTGCTTGCGGGTACATGCAGAGGGCAGGTGGATGGGTGTATTGGGACAGGCGGGTGTGTGCAGCAAGGTCGGAGGAAGGTGGGAGCATGCAGGGGACCAGGTGGGTGTGTGCGGTGGCAGATGGGTATTTGCAGAGGAGCAGGTGGGTGTGAGCAGGGGACAAGTGGGTCTGTGCAAGGGTGTAGGTGGGTGCCTGCAGAGGGAATGAAGGCAAGTGGATGCATGCAGGGGGACAGGTGGGTGAGTGAAAGGGGCAGGAGGGCAGATGGGTGCATACAGAGGGGCGGATGAGTGTGTGCAGGGGGACTGAAGGTGGGTGACTGCATCCAGGGGGGCAGGCGGGTGTATGCAGGAGTCCAGGGGGATGCGTGAAGGTAGGCAGAGGGGCAGGTGGGTGCATACATGGGGCCACAAAGGTGCATGCATTGGGGCAAGGGGGCAGGTGGGTGTGTGCCAGAGGGCCCTCAGGTGCATATATTGGGGCAGGTGGGTGCATGCAGGGAGGTCCACAGGTGCATGCAGGGGGTCAGGTGGGTGCGTGCTGGGAGGGTGCATGCAGGAGCATGTGGGTGTGTGCTCGGGGGTCCACAGGTGCTTGCAGGGAGGGTCGCATGCAGGGGTCAGGTGGGTGCGTGCAGGGGGGCAGGGGGTGCATGTAAGGAGGCAGTGAGGCTGGTGGTGCGTGCAGGGGGGAGTGGAGGCCAGTGGGTGCGTGTAGAGGGGGCACTGAGATCAGGCCCATCATTGTCCTGGGGTCAGTCCCAGGAGAGGTCTTGCTGGCTCAGGGCAGTCCTTGCTGCTTGAGAGTGTGGTGTGGGTTCCAGCAGGGGATGCTTTGCCTGCGGGGTCTCTTGCTGGATTTCACAGGCGGCTGGGAAAAAAGAGAATGAGTCAATTAGAGAGTGCAGACCCAGACCAGAGTGAAGGCAGTGAAATCCTCTTTCTGTTCTTCTTGGCATCTCCACTGTTGACACTTTACCCATCACGATGCCCCTTTGGGGAGGCAGCGTGGCAGTTTGTGTACCTGAATTGTGCAGGTGCAGGCCTGTGACTGAGCCTGTGTTGAGTCATCCCTGCAAACACCTGCAAGGATCCTCATCGAATGTGCTCGGCCTCTGTGAGCGACAGAGAAATCACAGCGACAGTCTCCATGTGGCCCACAGGGACCAATACACGATGTGGCACCTCTTCACAGGGGCACACGTGGCTTTCGTGGAGAAGGATGTAAATATGGCCAGACATGGGAAGACGCTGGCTTCCGTGATCCTGGCATAAACAACATTACAGCAGACTAGGCATCTTGAAACAAGGCACATTTACTATCTCATTGTGTCCGTAGGCAGGAGTCCAGGTGAGGCTTAGCTGGGTCCCCTGAGTGGAAGGTGTGGGCTTGGGCTGCAGTCCCATTGAGGCCCCCACGAGGCAGGACCTACCTCCTCACTCAGGCCTGTTGGCTGCTCAGTTCCTGTGTGAGTCAGACTTCCTCGACATGGCCACAGGCTTCCTCAGGCCAACTGGGGGAATGTGTCTGCTGGAGACGCTGTGACACTCTCATGGGACATAATCACATATGTGTATCACCTCTGTTGTGTTCCCATGGATATCAGGAGGCAGGGATCCAGTCACACCTTGAGGTCTGTCTGCCACAATGCCCATAGCATAGGTTCTAATTTTCAGAAGCAAGAGAACAGGAACACAGTAGAGATGGGTAGCTGACCACACAGATTCTATGGAATCTTGCTGTTGCCAAGCAGGGGCTCCAAAGCTGGACCTCAGTCCTCAGCAATCACCTCTCACCAGTGGAATGTGACTGGGTCCAGCAAGTGTCATTTCTGGTCTGGAGGGTCAAGAAGTATGTGTGACCCTCCCGTGGTCTCTGTCCCCACTGGCCAAGTGAATTGAAGAGCCAGCAGGACAGGGGTCTTGAGTGAATCCCTGCTTAGAGGAGAACCACCAGGCATATTGTGTCCTCCACGATGTCCTCCCTCTTGTTTAGCTGTGCAGATTTTAGGATTTATTTAAGATAGCAGCGGGTGTTAGCTTAAATGACATGCATGGCATCATACAGTCCCACTTAAAAACCTCTGCATGCGTGTGTGTGTGCATGTAGGTGACAATATGGATTGTCCCTTCTCATCATCAG
Source organism: Lynx canadensis (assembly GCF_007474595.2). Classification (NCBI taxonomy): domain Eukaryota; kingdom Metazoa; phylum Chordata; class Mammalia; order Carnivora; family Felidae; genus Lynx; species Lynx canadensis. Next base: position 4,404 of record NC_044308.2, read on the forward strand.
GGGGCAGAACCACTAGCTGCCTCCTCCTATGCAACCAGGTACTCCGAGACTTACAGTTATACAATGATCAACATGTGTTTCTGGGGGTCTGCAAATTGGGAGAAGTTGGCTGGGTGGTTTGGGCTGTGGTCTCATCTGAAGGGCCAGAGGACTCTTCCCAGGTGGCTCCCTCCACGGCTGGTTCCTCTCCATGTGAGGCTCTTCGCAGGCTTGCTTGGGCATCCGCAGGGCGTGGTGGCTGGCTTCCCCCAGAGACAGCCTGGCAGGATGATGTCTTTTATGATGATGTATGTGACCTGCACAGTCACATCTGCAAGGTCCTATTGTGACACGGGTCAGTGCTGCTCTGTGTGGGAGGGATGTGACAGAGCCTAAGGACCAGATGAAGGGGAGGCTGGTGCCCTTTTGTCCATCACTACCAACTGCCCACTATAAGTAGGAGAGCTCAAGAGAGGAAGCTCTTACACCCCCACACCCCAAATCCAAAGTGCACCCCAGCTCTGGTCGGCAGGTCCTCCCCAGAGATGCCTACTGGGGTGATTATTCTGTCTCCACATACTAGTTTGGACGACCGGCCAGATCACTGTCCAGTTACTCCCCAGCCCCAGAGGTAACCGCCTCTCCTGGCCTCCAGAAGCAGGTAGAGGGCTGGGCTCCCAGTGGGGGTGGGGAGACATTTGGCCAATGAGACTGCGCCCCTAGCACTGGGATCTGCAAGCTGGCGTGGCTCTTCTCTGTGCTCTGTGGGACATCCCCAGAGATCTGATTCCTGTCTGCTGTCTCTGGTCATGGTCTTTGGCAAAGGGGGTGACCTGGGATCATCCCAGACTTTATTTCTTGCCAATAAGGAGGATCTAATACCCTGAGGCTCAGATCTGCAGTCTGCAAAATGGGCAGGATAACACCCACCTGTCTGAGCTGTCACGGTGATAACACGGAGGATGGGTGAGGAGGTCCAGGCTGAGCCTGGGCTCCTGGCAGGATCCCGCTGTCCATGGGAGGAGACTGTGATGGCCCATCTTAGTGGGCTGGGGGAAGAACTGAGAAGGCACAGGTTGACTTGTCACAATGCTCGTGGCATAGGTAGGCACTTATAATTCAAATTCTGACCCCGGAATTTTGTTTGGCACACAAGCCTGCTGTGAGCGTGGGCATGTTCACATCATCTTCACAACCACCTACCATGGGCATGAACATACCCGGAGGGCTGTTAGCAAAGCTGATATCACAGAAGAGCTGCTCTGCACCACCGAGGCTGTCCCACCCCCCATGCAGCGTGTGAGGCTGGGGTGGGTCACCTTCATGTTGCGTACACGATGCTCCATGCCCAGCAGTCCAGTGTGGCAATGCTGAATCCTAAGACAGCCGGCCACAGCCAGTCCCTTTCCTTGCTCATGACGTAAGCGACACCGTCTAATCTTCATCACTGGGTGGCCCGACTGGCCAGGGAACTCGTCCCTGGTGCCACGGCCAGCTGGTGGCATCCCCAGGTCCTTCAAGCCATAGCCTGCATAGTTAGTGTGAGGCACCTCTATTTGGGAGATGGAGCCTTTGCATGGGGAGATACCACAAGGCTGGCTCTTCTAGAACTTTCAAGTTGCTATGCTGACAGATAAATCAGTGGTGATACCTCAGAAGGCTGATAAGATGCTCAGGTAGGTTTCACTTCAGTGAGGGTCTGTGACTTGGTGCCTGGAAGGGTGGGGGTGGGAAGGATCCTGCAGCCCCGCGCCAGCTGGGCCTCTGATGGTGGTACCTCCACTGGCAGGCTGGGGTTTGCATGACACACAGCCATCCAGCCGGGAACAGCAGCTTTGTTTCAGAGAAAACCCCACACAACCGACAAGGGGGAGGAAATTGGGGAACAGAGGGCAGAGCCAGGCCCTTGAAATGACTCCACCCAGTGATTCCTAACTGCCTCCCAACCTCGTGTGCTTTTTGCCTTTGGAACATTTACAGAATCAATTTCGCCACTGCTCTCCGGGTGCATCTCTGTTCTCTGATGGCTCCTGGAACTCAGCCTCCGTGTTCTGACTTATTTTCATTAGGGGGCACTTCAGTGATTAGTAATGTTTATCCATGCGGTTTTATGATTTAAAAAGTAATATTGATCTACTAGAAACTTGGAAATTTGAAACAAGCTTGGTCACCCCTGAAATGCATGCGAGTGTCAGGATCAGACCCGCAGATGTCCCTCCACCACCTGCAGGTGGGGAGATCCAAGTGTCCTGCTTGGAGAAGGCTGCCCCAGAGCTTCAAAGGCGCCTCCAAGGGGCGGTGAGGTCAGACTTCACTGAGAATCAGACATCCAGGTAAACGAGGCTTTGGTTAGGACTGGATCCCTAATCCCTTCCTGGGATCCAGGAACATCAAGGGAGGGATCCAGGGAACATCAAGCGGAAGGATCCTCAGAATCTTAGCATCCAAACTGGGTGTCTTCCATTGAAGAGTCAATGGGTTCTTTCAGGAAGTTCTCATCATGAATAATGAAGCTGTTCGCCTGGATCAGAGTCTACCATTAAGAATATCTTACGGTTTGTTTCCCTCTCTCCTCTTTTTCCCCCTTTCCCATATGTTCATCTCTTTTGTTTCTTAAATTCCACATATGAATGAAATCATATTTGTCTTTCTCTGACATTTCGCTTAGCATAATACATTCTAGCTCCATCCATGCCATTGCAAATGGCGAGATTTCATTGTTTTTGATGGCTGAGTAGTATTTCAATGTATATATACACCACATCTTCTTTATCCATTCATCAGCTGATGGACATTTGGGCTCTTTCCATAGTTTGGCTATTGTTGATAATACTGCAATAAACATCCAGGTGCATGTACCCCTTCGAATCAGCATTTTTGTATCCTTTGGGTAAATGCCTAGTAGTATAATTGCTGGATCATGGGGTAGTTCTATTTTTAACTTTTTGAGGCGCCTCCATACTGTTTTCCACAGTTTCTGACCAGTCTGCATTCCCACCAACAGTGCAAGAGAGTTCCCTTTTTCCACATCCTCACCAAAATCGGTTGTTTCCTGAGTTGTTAATTTTAGCCATTCTGATAGGTGTGAGGTGGTATCTCATCGTGACTTTGATTTATACTTCCCTGATGATGAGTAATGTTGAGCATCTTTTCATGTCTGTTAGCCGTCTGGATGTCTTCTTGGGGAAAAAAATATATATTAATGTCTTCTGCCCATTTCCTCACTGAATTATTTGTTTTCTGGGTGTGGAATTTTATAAGATCTTTCTATATTTTGGATACTAACCCTTTATCCGATATATCACTTGCAAATATCTTCTCCCATTCTGAAGGTTGCTTTTTAGTTTTGTTGTTTGTTTTCTTTGCTGTGCAGAAGATTTTATCTTGATGAAGTCCCAATAGTTCATGTTTACTTTTGTTCCTCTTGCCTCTGGTGTCATGACTAGTAAGAATTTTCGCTGGCTGAGGTCAAAGAGGTTGTTGCCTGTTTTCTCCTCTAAAATTTTGATGATTTCTTGTCTCACATTTAGGTCTTTCATCTATTTTGAATTTATTTTTGTATATGGTATAATAAAGTGCTCAAGTTTTATTCTTCGGCATGTTTCTGTCCTGTCGTACTTTGTTATGGTGGACCCAACAAACTAATACAGTATCACTAAATCTGGAAAATTGTCAATCAATTCGAAGCATTACCTTAAAATATTTATTTTTCTTTTTCTCTTTCTTCTCTTTCTGGTGTTTCCATTGAGCATATATTACACCTTTCAAAACTGTCCCATGGTTCTTGGGACTGGTTAGCCCATCAAAGGCATACTTCGCCTCTCTTACAATGTTTTCTTCCTCCTGGTAGGTGAACAGTTAGGTTATTGATTTGAGATCTTTCTCATTATTTTAAGGTAGAGGTTTACAGCTATAAATTTTTCTCTAAGTACTGCCTTCATTCCATCCCACAAGTTCTGATATTTTGTATTTTCATTAGAATCAATCTCTATCACCAGGAAGATTCTGAAGTAGCAAGAGAGCACAACCCACCTTCCTATGTTAAGTTCTCCCACAGACAGATTTTAACTCTAACATTCGGCCAGAAGTGAAATCACCATTTAATTTCACTGAGTAAAGAACTTCCTGGAGGAGGGGAAAGCACAAAGCTCTTTCAAAGAGTCATGTTATGTTAGGGGCATACCAAAAATGATTAAGTGCTTTCTGCACAGGATGGGGCAAAATAAGTGGAGGAGAAAATGATACAGTATACAAGTTTGACATATTGTGATATCCAGTTCAGTACTTACCAAAGGACTAAACTTCAACAGACTGCTTCAACAGACGACTCAGCATCTAAGTGCACACAGCCTGACTGTCTTTCACTATTATGAACATCTCCATAGCACAAGCAAAGCGTCCCTTAAGACCATAGACTCCCAGTACATGTGTCAGTGTTACAGTCTTCTAGGAAGAGGTTTGCTGAATTCTTTGATTTGAATGACTTACTATCAGAGCAAATCAAAGCTAGCAAATACTGGAATTTCCTGTGCATGGGAAAGCTAAGCAATATCATCAAGAGGTTAGTGTCAGGCTACAGACATAACTGACTGAAAGCCAACCTGTGCAAGACTTTGGAGGATACAAACGTGTTCTTCCATTGAGTATAAAGTGCTATCTTCTACAATACTGTATGAATACATAGAATTAATAGGATTTTGAAGAATGACTGCCAAGTGAATGGTCACTATACATAAATATTTATCACATACGTGTTAATTGAAGTACAAAATAACCAATACTAGACCCTGCTCTGACTATGGGGATAGTACCATTTATTATCCCCCTTCTAAAGGCAACATCCAGTTGAAGCTAATGAATAAAGTGCTACTGGAAAATACTGTTGCTGCCCAGGGTCAAAGTCATTCTTCCTTTATGACTGGGTATCTCTATCTAATAACATTGGTTTTAATTGTTAAAAACCACAATAAAAGTCTGGAGGGAAAAGCAACATTGTTTTTTATTTAGCATAAGCATAAGATTTTATTTATAAAATTTCCCCATATATCATCTCACTTATGACTTAGATATTTACAGATATATCTTCCAAGAAAATTTTGACTTATCAAGGCAAATATCTCACATCAGAGAGAGAGCTGTTGTTAAATTAATGGTAAATCAAGGCAAGGAGGTCTGGAAAGTGTTAATGGGAAGATGAGTCATCTACTTATGATAATGATTTCCATAGTGTTTTAGCATCACCTTCCTCAGTCACTTCCTAGGTCACTGTACTATACTATCTTGTTTTCTTCTCATCACTTACCATCATCTCAAATTGTATTTCCTATCTTTCTCCATGTCTCTTTTCTGTTTTCCTCTGCTAGCACGCAGGCTCCATGAGTATAAAGCTCTTGCTTATTTTGTTCACCATCCTGCCTCAATAACCTAGGACAGCAATGGTCACATAGATGGTGTTTTCCAGAACGAGCCTCAGAATTTGGAGTCATGAATATGGCTTTTGGACTGCCCTCTCCCTGTTTTGAAGATGGTAAATCAACACAGCAGAGAATTAACTAGAAAAATCCAAACATATTCACCGTCTTCAATCTCCCTGTGCAATATGCACAGCCAACTCAAAACAGAAAGTCTACTTTCTATAGCTTCAGATTAAGAATCAGCATATTATGTAGTACGCACTAGATTGAGGTCAAAAAAGTTAATTTACCTCTTGGCTCTGGCACCTTCTTACTATGTAAATTTGGAAAAATCAGTTACAGTTTCTGTGCCTCAGTTCCCTAGGGTATCAACCCCTGTGTGAAAGGGCTAATATACCTCCTTGCACAAAGTAGGCATCTTTTTTCAATGTTTTTTAACTCGGTTGTTTCTACCTGGTAGGTTTATCAAAACTACTGACAGTATTTAGACAGTATAAAAACACAAAATGCTTGCAATTTACAAGCTTAAATAGAAACAACTTTTCTTTTGATCTTTGAGTTTTCACTGCAATCCATCTGGTCTCTGTGCCACCAACTCAAACGACAGACAACTCATTATTCATAAGGGAGCACATTCAGTTAGGCTGCACATTGTCCAATTTCTACATCAAGTGATTCCACCATAACTGTTCCGTGTTCCCTAAAGTGTGAACCTCAGTTACCTGCCCAGGATCTACCTGAACTTTCTTATTGAGGAAGAAGATGTCTGATCCTACCCTGAAATTAGAGTTCCAATGCACTAACCAGTGAGGCGGGTTTTACAGTTTTCATGGTAAGAGAAGAAAGGTTTGTGGTACACCCAACACAGAACTTCATTAATATCGCCTTCAGACTGTTGTTTTTCTGAAATTCATCTCCTTCCTTCATCTCCTGTCCTCTTCTTCCACTTCCCCCTTCTCCCACATTGCTTCCAAAACCACTCTCAGGCCTGGACACTTTCACCTCCAGCGTTTGGTTTCTGTGACCTCTCAGCCTAACAGAAGTCTGATGACAAGCCGACAGCCCTGGAGAGAGAAATTCAGGGACCATTTACTGTTCCTCACCATATCAGCTGAGAGACCCCTTCCACGCTGAAGTAGCTTCTCTATTTCCTCCAATAAAAATAGGGCAGGAGGAAGAAGGTTACAGTGTGCATTTTGCTAGTAAATAGCACATTCTTCCAAACATTGCACAAGCATCATATCATTGAATCTCATTGGCATGAGCCAGGGAGACCCCAACAGGCCCTGACAGAACTCTCTCAGAAAGACCACTTGACAGAAGCAATGTCTGAGCACAGAAATGAAGCACTTGTAATTTCAGTCTGCAAAGTCTCACTGATTTTAGGAGACCTCCAAGTTTTTACTAAGGAAGGTAGATCGTGGGGGTGCCTGGCTGGCTCAGTCCATAGACCATGCGACTCTTGATCTCTGGGTTGTGAGTTCAACCCCCACCTTGAGCATAAGCATAATCAAAACAAACAAACCAAAAAGGTGGATTGCAAAATATCAGATCCATCCAGGTAAACTTCCCGAAACAAAGGCAGGTGGTTCTGACGGAAATGATGTCTTCACTTATGGCAACTTTACCCCCAACTCTCTCTCACAAATGCTTCTGCCCAAAATTTTGTAAAAGCACCTTTTCACAGTAACCTCGGCTACTGCAGTAATTTGTGTGTGTGTGTGTGTGTGTTTTTTAATGTGCAAATACACAGTGAACACTTGAAAGTAAATCTTAAGACATCAGGATGCAGGTTATTAGGACTTGGATTTGGATTCTTATTTAATGGTTTCCTAAGTAAGGGATATTGATTTTTTAAGGAGTTTTCAGGGAAAAGCAGAGTGCAAAAACCAAGAAGATGAGGATGTTGTGCCATAAAATAAATAACAGACACACTGACCCTAAACCAGTGAATTAATTTCTATTTAACCACAAAACAAAATTTTCTATTAATATTATAATTGTCAGGTATTCTCAATAACCTTGTCAGTTTTTCAGTCAAAGCTGAAATCATTTTTTAAAAAATTATTTCATTTTGGTATAAGGTCTCAAAAATAAGATGGGAAAATATTAACCTAAGAGCCAGCAGTGTGGTTCAGCCACTAGTTTCTTCTTTGGTGACAAAAAGAATCAGACAAGACACCCTTGAGGGGCCACTCTAAACATTTATACTGCAAAGACATTTGGGAAACAGCCCAGACTCTGTCCAGCATATCTGCCTCCCTTCTGCTTCAGGGACCTTGGATGATCTAGGGCCCATGACCAAGGCCTGGAGACCTTCACTAATAACCACTGATTAGGAAATCTGGGAAATTCTGATGATTTCTTTTCTAAGATTTTATCATGTGGATCTAATCCAAGTTTATTCCATAAGTCTAAAGACAATGAAATACTCTCTGGAGCAGGAAGACTAAAAACCCAAAGAAAACACTTTTGACTCAAAATGTATATTGGTATAATAATTGATCAGTTCTTTGAACCCTGTCTTATCTTCTCAACATAGAAGAAATAGCTTCAATATATAAATAGGGTCTAAAATGGTAATTTAATTCCTTAATATTCATGATATATCAAGCATTTTTAGATTGAGACAGTTTAATATACAGTATTACTAAATGAGTAAGAATATTATTATACAAAGTCTTTAATTTTAGTATGAACACCTTTAGCACTTTAGGAAAAACACACATACATACACATGCACATCTTTTTGGAGGGTATGAGATAAGGATTTTCCTAAATAACTAAACAATAATAGAGAATTAGAAACCGCATAAATTACTCATTTTTAGGAAACATCCAGTTAACAAAACATCCAGTCTATGACCTGGCAAAGAGAATAATCCTATGTCAAAGGAAAGACATATTAGTATTATGTTTTAATGCTCTTTAAAAATCTACATAATTAAAAAAATTTTTTTAAATGTTTATTTTTTTGAGACAGAGAGAGACAGAGCATGAACAGGGGAGGGTCAGAGAGAGAGGGAGACACAGAATCCGAAGCAGGCTCCAGGCTCTGAGCTGTCAGCACAGAGCCCGACGCAGGGCTCGAACTCATGGACTGTGAGATTATGACCTGAGCTGAAGTCAGACGCTCAACCGACTGAGCCACCCAGACGCCCCTAAAAATCTACATATTTAGATCAAGCAAAAAAATGTTACTGGGATGGAAACTGTTTTTAAGACTCTTTAATAATAATATTAAAGCATTAAATTACTATAAGAGGAGATATATTTTGCAGTTTCACAAGAAAAATATTTTATGATCTGATTTATACAGAAAGAAAGAATTTGTCTTAAAATGGAGTCTTTTATTTACCTCTTCACACTGCTCATCAAAACATTGGACTCATATGTTCAACATGACTTAACAACAAATGTTTTCTGAAAAGTTTCATTAAAAATCTCATTTTAATTGCTACTTTCATAAATGGCAACCACTCATTTCTTAAAATATTCAGTGTGAAGAACACTTTATCTTGGGTTCACATTTACAAGAGAACAAGAGCTTTAAAATAAAATATACATGTGGGTATCCGGATGGTTCAGTTAGTTAGGTGTGGTACTTGGCTCAGGTCATGATCTCCTGGTTCGTGGGTTCGAGCCCCACGTCCGGCTCTGTGCTCACAGCTCAGAACCTGGAGCCTGCTTCGGATTCTGTGTCTCCCTCTCTCTCTCCCTCCCTAGCTTGTGCTCTGACTTTCTATCTCTCAAAAATAAATCAGAACATTTTTTTAAAAAAGTGGTAAGATGGTAATTTTATGTTATGTGTATTTTTAACACAACAACACAAAAGAAAAAGTTAGCTTAGTAGTATTATCACAACTACAGTTATAATTTAATGTGTAACTTTGGTCAAACAAATGTTTGCATATACTTTGCATGAAAAATAAAATCTTTTTACCAAGCCAGGTGTAAGGCATTCTGGGAAAATACCTATGACAGCTTTAAAAAGTAAAAGCAAATAAAAATCAACAGTATTCAAAGGGGAGAAAAAAGAATGAGAGTATGATCAATGAAAATATAAACAGGAAATTAAGAGGAAAAAATGAACAAAACCAAAAGTTGGTTTTTGAAAGATCAATAAAAATGATAAGCCTCCAGCCAAGCTAAATAAGCAAAAAAAATGAGAAGACAAAAATTACTAATATGAATAAAACAAGAGACAACACACACAGATCACACAGACATTAAACAGATAATAAAGGAATACTTTAAATAATTCTATGCTCACAAATTTGATAAACAAGAAGAGTTTTAAAATATAAGATTCATCTATATGCTGCCTACAAAACAACTCATTTCAGACTGACAGTGAGAGAAAGAGAGGGGTTGAGAAAGCACAGCATCGAGTTTGCACAGGAGGGAAATCTCTCTGGACCGTGGACTGGGGAGCAAGAGACACTGAATGTCGCAGGGGGTTTTTTTGCAAACAGTGTTTGGAGCTCGAACTCTCAGGTTTTGGAAGTGCGCAACTTTCTCTGGAGCAGAGCCATGGCGTGGCTCCTGGGGAGGAGGAAGCTGGCCTCTGACTGTACAACATGGTATAGGGATCTCTGGTGTGCACTGGGAGAGAACAGTCCCCTTCCTGAACACTTTTTGAAGAGGGTATATTGCCTCCCCAAGGACAAAAGACCCTGCAGGCACCAGCCAAATGCCTTTCATCAGCAGGGGACAGAGGTACCCCCAGAGGGAACATAACCTTTGCTGCTTTTAGAGGCGCTACACCACAGATTCTGTGCACTGTGCAGGAATGAGACTATTTCAGGGACAAAGGACATCAGACACAGCGTCAAGAGGCTCTACTCTGGAGAAGGGGAGCAGATCTCCACTGAGCCAGGTCCTTAAAGATATCAAGTTTAGAATCTCCCTCACACATCAAAGAAAAAACACAGAAGAGTTGTGGTGCGGGACGAGCTGACTGCCCTCGCTGTTCTGTGAGGGCTGCCTGAACAGTGAAGTTGTCAGATCCCCTGCCCAGGGACAAGAGACTGGGGAGGTGCCATATTCCCCCCAACACCAACACAGTGGGACTTCAGAGAGCAACATGGCAGCCCCCAGTGAAGGCAGGACCCACTCACACCAAACCCAACCCCCATCCCTGGCAACTGCTTATTTACTGGGGCAAGACTGGCTCTGGGTCTCCAGAACAGCACGGCCAGCACCTCCCCATGCACCAAATGCACTGAAAATCCAGGGCTTCAAAGTGTCACCTGCAGTTCTGCTGGAAATAGGACCAGTCTTACAGTTTTTTTCGTTTTCTTCTTCTTTTTTTCTTTTGGAATCTGGCACAGTGTCTCGTCGTTTTTTGTTGTTTTTTTTTTTTCCTTTCCTCTCTCTTTTTTTTTTTGGATTAGGCCTTTTTAAAAAGTCATTTCTTTTTCTTTCTTTTTTCTTTTTTTTTCCTTTCTTTTCTCTTTTGAATCAGTCTTACAGTTTTTTGATTCTCTGTTTGGGTTTTTTTGTTGTTGTTCCCTTTTCTTTCCACTTTTTTTGGCATCAGCCTTCCCCCTGCCCCCGCCGCTGTTTTTTCCAGGCTTACTTCAACAAACAAATCAAAGCACACCTAGTTTAAAGGTCCAAACACTCCCCACGGCAAGCAAGGAGGAGTCTGCAGAGAACTGACCAGTGGGGAAGGACAGCCAGAATGCAACAGCAGAGTGCACACAGCATACATCAGAAACACTTCCTGAAATGCCAGATCCTGGACAGTGTATGACACCTTTTTAATATAGCAGCACTCCTGGGGGCAGGAAACATAACATGCTTTTAAAACATGCAAAAGGCAGAAAGTTAGCCAAAATGACAAGACAGAGGAATTCTCCCCAAAAGAAAGGTCAAGAAGAAATCACATCCAGAGATTTGCTCAAAACAGATATAAGCCATATATCTGAACAAGACTTTAGAACAACAGTCATAAGACTACTAGCTGTGCTTCAACAAAAAGCATAGAAGACACCAGGGAAACCTTTCCTGCAGAGATCAAAGACCTAAAAATTAGTCAGGCTGAAATAAAAAATGTTATAACTGAGATGCGAAACCAACTAGATACAATCACAGTGAGGATTGAAGAAGCACAGGAGAGAGTAGGTGATATAGAAGATAAAATTATGGAAAATAATGAAGCTGAAAAAAAAAGAGGGCAAGGTAGTTAGTAGATCATGAGGGGAAACTTAGAGAACTTAGTGATTCCATGAAATGAAACACTATCCATACCATAGGAGTCTCAGAAGAAGAGAGGGAATAAGAGCAGAAGGTTTATTTGAACAAATTATAGCTGAGAACGTCCCTAATCTGGGGAAGGAAACAGGCATTCAAGTCCAAGAGGCTCAGAGAACTCCCCTCAAAATCAACAAGAACAGGTCCACATCATGACGTATCATACAGAAACTTGCAAAATACAAAGATAAAGACAGAACTCTGAAGGGTGCCTGGGTGGCTCAATCAGTTAAGCATCCAACTTCGGCTCAGGTCATGATCTCACAGTTCATAAGTTTGAGCCCTGTGTCAGGCTCTGTGCTGACAGCTCAGAGCCTGGAGCCTGCTTCACATTCTGTGTCTCCATCTCCCTTTGCGCCTCTCTCTCTCTCTCTCTCTCTCTCTCTCAAAAATAAATAAACATTAAAAATTTTTAAATAAAAAAAGTTTTAAAAAGAGACAGAACTCTGAAAGCAGCTAGGGACAAAGGTCCCTATAAGGGTAGACACATAAGGTTTGCAGCAGACCTGTCCACTGAAACTTGGCAGGCCAGAAGGGAGTGGCAGGAAATATTCAATCTGTTGAATAGGGAAAATATGCAGCCAAGAATCCTTTATCCAGCAAGGCTGTTGTTCAGAATAGAAGGACAGAAAAAGAGTTTCCCAAACAAAATCTAAAGGAGTTTGTGACCACTCAACCAGCCCTGCAAGAAATTTTAAAGGGGACTCTCTGATCTGAGGGGGGAAAAAAAAAGGAAGACCAAAGCAACAATACTGCAAAGGACCAGAGGACATCCCCAGAAACACCAAATCTTCAGGTCATACAATGGCACTAAATTCCTACCTTTCAATAATCACCCTGAATGTAAGTGGACTAAATGCTCCAATCAAAAGACATAGGATATCAGAATGGATTTAAAAAAAAAAAAAACCCTAGATCCACCCATATACTTCCTACAAGACGCATTTTATACCTAAAGACACCTGCAGATTGAACGTGAGGGAATGGAAAATCATCTGTCATGCTAATGGACATCAAAAGAAAGCTGGAATAGCCATATTTATATCAGACAAACTAGATTTTAAAACAAAGACTGTAAAGTCTGAAGGGGAGGGCAGGCAGAGTTAGCAGCCCCCGAGGCTCTCCCACTGCTCATCCCTTTCTTCTCTTCTCCCCCAGCCTCTTTCTCTCTGTCCCATAACTTTTCTCCTGAAAACCCCTTATTTAGCCAAAGGAAAGAGGTAAGGGGAACGCTCTCCCCTCCCCCCTCCAAACTCCCCCCCAATTTTTCCAATCCAGAGAAAGCAAGGGAGTGAGCAGGCACCCAGCTGACCACGAACCTGCTGTGCTGCAAGGTGGACCCTGTCTTCAGGGCCATGCCGGACGCCAACCTGCTCTACGGTGACCGCATTTTACAGAACTTGCTCACCATCGAGGAGCACTATCTTCCTAGTGCTCCTACTTCAAATGTGTGCAGAAGGACATTCAGCCCTACATGTGCAGGACGGTGCCACCTGGATGCTGGAGGTCTGTGAGGAACAGAAGTGTGAAGAAGAGGTCTTACCTTTGGCCGTGAATTACCTGGACCACTTCTTGGCTGGAGTCCCAACTCCTGGGTGCTATCTGCATGTTCCTGGCCCCCAAGCTCAGAGACCACCCCTCTGACAGCAGAGAAGTTGTGCATTTACACCAACAACTCCATCAAACCTCAGGAGCTGCTGGAGTGGGAGCTGGTGGTGTTGGGGAAGTTGAAGTGGAACCTGGCGGCTGTCACTCCTCACGACCTCATCTAGCACATCCTTCGCAAGCTGCCCCAGCCCAGCAAGAAGTTGTCTCTGATCCGCAAGCATACACAGACTTCCATTGCTCTGTGTGCTACCAACTTTAAGCTCGCCATGTACCTGCCATCGATGATTGCAACTGGAAGTGTTGGAGTCGCCATCTATGGGCTCCAGCAGGATGAGGACGTGAGCTCACTCACCGGTAATGCCCTGGTAGATCTGCTGGTCAAGATCACCAACACAGATGTGGACTGTGTTGCCTCAAAGCCTCAAAGCCTCAAAGCCTGCCAGGAGCAGATTGAGGTGGTGCTGCTCAACGGCCTGCAGCATTTCTGTCAGGACCAGGGGGATGGGTCCAAGCCAGAGGATGAACTGGACCAGGCCAGCACCCCTACAGATGTGCGGGATATTGACCTGTGAGGATGTAGTCTGGCCGCATGGGAGGGACGTGTTCACACCTGCTCTCTCCTTTTCTCTGGTTGTGTTTTGTTCTTTGTGTTTTAGGATGAAACTTAAAAAAAAAAATTCTGGGGGCGCCTGGGTGGCGCAGTCGGTTAAGCGTCCGACTTCAGCCAGGTCACGATCTCGCGGTCTGGGAGTTCGAGCCCCGCGTCAGGCTCTGGGCTGATGGCTCGGAGCCTGGAGCCTGTTTCCGATTCTGCGTCTCCCTCTCTCTCTGCCCCTCTCCCGTTCATGCTCTGTCTCTCTCTGTCCCAAAAATAAATTAAAAAAAAAAAACTCTGCCCCCACCTAGATCATATTGAAAGATCTTTTAGAAGAGAGAGAAAAAGGTCCTATATAAATGGAATAACTAAAAGCATTTGGTGGCTATTTGAAGTACAACAGAAGGGAATCCCTTCTCTATGCAAACAGTTATTGTTTGAGTATGTTAAAATAGTAAAATGCTTACAGGAGACCCTGCAGACTAAAGAAAATGTACGCTGCAAATATGGGAACAAATTAGAGGAGGCTTTTTTTTCATGTTATGACTAGCATGTACACACCCCTTTTAGGATAATTTCAAGGAACTGCATATGCCATTTATGGCATCGTTAGATTGCGAAGCAATGAACTCAAGAAAGAATTAGAAATAAGGGACGTGAAGGGGGAGGGAGGACAAAACAATCTGTCAACACGGTTGAACCATTTTGGATGTGGAAGCACCTTTGCTCTCGACTACCTGTTTGTTACTAAGTCAGGAGCGTAGCTGAATCTCTAGTTGTGAACTCGTGCTGTCTATGGTAGCTGCTACCTAAAAGAGAGGTTTTATTTTGTCGGCTGGACACAGGTGATTGGGTCCTGGGTTTCACGTGTCTTTTTGACATCATGCTTCTTCTTCCAAACATGGTTCATGGCAGACACCACCATATTTTTATCAAAAGGGGCAATTTCGCTTTGGGCCATAACCAAAACTCCTATAAATGGAGGCAGATGGAGACCAAGGGTGGGATCTGGAATGGAATCTTTTCTCTTAATGTATTGAAGAGGGTGATGTGATCTTGGCATCCTTTATCTTTTAAAAAAAACTGATTTTTGGTGCTGATTGGCATGTCTCGTCTACAGCTTAGTGTTGTTATAAACCATTCCATTCAAAAAGCACTTTAAAAAATTGTTCCCATGCATACCCCTGGCTCTCTGGAGGGCTCCAGGTCCTTCCGCAGGTGCCCCAGATTGAGCAGTCATGGTGTTTCCTGTTCCCAGTGAACCCCTCTGGTTAGGGCTGCCGGTGGAGTGCCTAAGGAGCCCAGTGCAGTAGGTGAGGGAGGCCTAGTGGTCCCCTCTGGGGCAGGTGCCACGTCGTCCCACAGGTGCCAGGCGCTGGCTTGGAGGCGCGGACACGGTGCACGGCGAGGTGTGGGCCATCACGACCCAGAACTAGCCAGGGGGGTGGTGGCCACCCAGGGCTGTCGTTTCCCCCTGTGTGCATGCTTTGGTTCTCTTGCTTTTGTTGTTGTTGTTATTTTCTTGTTTGAAAAAAAAAAAAGGAATGCAGGAGAAGCCAAGATGGTGGAACAGCATGGAAGCTTTTTGTGTGTCTCACGTCCATGAAATACAGCCAGACCAACACTAAACCATCCTACACACCTAGAAAACCGACTGAAGATTAACACAACAATCTGCACAACCTGAACCACAGAATTCAGCAGGTACACGACATGAAGAGCTGAACTTGGGGAGCAAGAAGCCCTGAAAGGTAGGGAACCCCTTTTGCAGGAGGAGAGAGGACAGAGACTGAGGGGGGGGAGCATACGGGAAAAGCACCCCTCCCCAAAAGCAGCTGGAGAGAAAGTGGAAAACTGGAAACAGCTTCAGGGACTAAACTAAAAAGGGAGAGACGAGAAAGGAGAGGGTTTAAATTCCATAAAGACTGTAAACAAGGGGAGCACAAAGGCTGCAACTCCGCAGCTCGATACCTGGCGGTGCTCTGGTGGGAAAGGTGAATCCTCAGGAACAGAGTGGGGTCCAGGAGGTTCGTGGGCCACACGGGGAAAAGCGGTTCCACTGCTGGAAGGACATTTGGTAGAGACTGTTGAAGCCACCTGGTCCCAGCAGACTCCGGAAGGCAGCCACATTCGCTGGTGCTGGGGCAAGGTTGTTGAGGGTGAAGCCTGGTGCCAGATGTGTGTTGCGATTTTCCACGGTCCCTGAAACACTGAGGCTACACTGTCTTGCGATTTTTGGGGGGGCAGGCTGGCACCTGGCTGCAGTCTCAGGGCACCGGCAGCAGCAGGGTCCAGCGGGTGTTCCTGGGTGCAGCCAACATTCGGCCGTTGCTCATTCACCGTTGCTCGTGAGACCCTCCCGCAGAGGGGCAGGGCGGGTCAAAGCCTCAGTCCTTCAGAAGAAAGGAGCCGGGGAAAACAGCCGCATCTGAGACAAAACTCGGGAGAGAGGTACTGCCTGGGGCCTGGTCACGGAGAGTCGAAAAGCGGGGAGTGGATGAGAGCTGAAGACGGAGGACCGGAGCGCAATTCGCTGATCCAGGAGAAGAGACTGGGTGGCTGGTGGCGCCATTTTTCACCGCTCCTGCACATGCACATGCGCACCAACGAGCACTGCAACAATCCACCCCAGTAGGCTAGCAGCGCCATCTAGGGGAGAGTGGAGCTGTTACACCGAGCCCTGCCCAACTGGGCCAACTTTGCTCAAGAACACAAACCTCACCGCCGGCTTAAGCTATGGGCTATAAAGAGCTACGTGGACTGGCCTCTAGGGGAAAACAAAGCAATTTCAGTCCTACTTCAATCTGTTAGCCGGTTCATCTATTCGATTTTTTTTCTTTTTCCTTTTTCTCTTTTACAATTCTTTTCTTTTTCTTGAATACAGAAAGAGAAAAAAAACTCATTTTTATTTTCAATTTTTATTAAAAACATCTGTCTTTAATTTTTATTACTATATTTTTTACTTTTGTGTAAATTTTTTCAAATTCTACTTTACTTCCATCATTTTATCTTAGTCTATTTCAGTGTACTCACCTTTTCAGATTTTCAAACAATTTCCTTTTTTTCTTTCTTTTTCTTTTTTTCTCTTTTTCATTTCTTTTCTTTTTCTTGAATGCAGAAAGAGAAAAACTTCATTTTACTTTCAATTTCTTTTAAAAATATTTTTATTTAATTTTTATTACTATATTTTTTGCTTTTATGTAAATTTTTTCAAATTCTATCTTACTCCCATCATTTTATTTCAGTCTACTACAGTGTATTCACTTTTTCAAATTTTCAAACGATTTGGGTTTTTTTGTCTTTTCCTTTTTTCTCTTTTTATCTTTTTTCTCCTTTTTGTTTCTTTTCTTTTTTCTTAAATACAGAAAATGAAAAAATTCATATTTCTTTTTAATTTTTATTAAAAATATTTTTCTATAATTTTTTTCCATATTCTCTACTTTTGTGTATTTTAGTCTACTTTAGTGTATTCATTTTTTCAAATTCTCAAACAATTTCCTTTTTTTCTCTCCCTCCCCCCCTTTTTTTTGTTTGTTTCTCTGATCTGTCAAACCACTTCCTCCACTCAGACCAAAACACACCTAGGATCTAGCATCATCTATTCAATTTTTGTGTGGGTGTGTTTTTAATTTTCAATTTTAATATTTTTTTAATTTTAATGTTTTTAATTTCAATTTTTCTACCTCATTAATTCCTTTTCTCCCTTCAAAATGACAAAACGAAAGAATTCATACCAAAAGAAAGAGCACAAAGAAACGACAGCCAGGGACTTAACCAACACAGACACAAGCAAGACGTCTGAACCAGAATTTAGAATCACAATAATAAGAATACTAGCTGGAGTCAAAAATAGATTTGAATCCCTTTCTGCAGAGGTAAAAGAAGTAAAAAATAGCCAGAATGAAATTTAAAATGCTACAAATAAGCTGCAATCACGGATGGATGAAGCGGTGGCAAGGATGGACAAGGCAGAACAGAGAATCAACTATATAGAGGACAAACTTATAGAGACTAATGAAGCAGAGAAAAAGAGGGAGATTAAGGCAAAAGAGCACGATTTAAGAATTAGAGAAATCAGTGACTCATTAAAAAAGAACAACATCAGAATCATAGGGGTCCCAGAGGAGGAAGAGAGAGAAATAGGGATAGAAGGGTTATGTGAGCAAATCATAGCAGAAAACTTTCCTAACCTGTGGAAAGACACAGACATCAAAATCCAGGAAGCACAGAGGACTCCCATTAGATTCAACAAAAACCAGCCATCAACAAGGCATATCATAGTCAAATTCACAAAATACACAGGCAAGAAGAGAATCATGAAAGCAGCAAGGGAAAAAAAGTCCCTAACCTACAAGGGAAGACAGATCAGGTTTGCAGCAGACCTATCTACAGAAACCTGGCAGGCCAGAAAGGAGTGGCAGGATATATTTAGTGTGCTGAATCAGAAAAATATGCAGCCAAGAATTCTTTATCCAGCAAGGCTGTCATTCAAAATAGAAGGAGAGATAAAAAGTTTCCCACACAAACAAAAATTAAAGGAGTTTGTGACCACTAAACCAGCCCTTCAAGAAATATATTAAGGGGGACTCTCTGAGGGGAGAAAAGATGAATATATATATATATATATACACACACATATATATATGTATGTATATATATATATGTATGTATGTGTGTGTATATATATACATACATACAGATATATATGTGTGTGTATACACACACACACACACACACACACACCAAAAGCAACAACAGATTAGAATAGACCAGAGAACACCACCAGAAACTCCAACTCTACAACCATCATAATGCCAATAAATTCATATCTTTCAGTACTCACTTTAAACGTCAATGGACTCAATGCTCCAATCAAAAGACATAGGGCAGAATGGATAAGGAAACAAGACCCATCTATATGCTGTTTACAAGAGACCCACTTTAGACCTAAAGATACCTACAGATTGAAAATAAGGGGATGGAGAACCATCTATCATGCTAATGGTCAACAAAAGAAAGCCAGAGTACCCATACTTATATCAGACAATCTAGACTTTAAAATAAAGACTGTATCAAGAGATGCAGAAGGGCATTATATCATAATCAAGGGGTCTATAGACCAAGAAGACCTAACAATTGTAAACATTTATTCACCAAATGTGGCAGCACCCAAATATATACATCAATTAATCATGAACATCAGGAAACTCATCAATAGTAATACCATAATAGTAGGAGACTTCAACACCCACTCACAACAATGGACAGATCATCTAATCAAAAAATCAACAAGGAAACAATGGCTTTGAATGACACATTGGACCAGATGGTCTTAACAGATATATTCAGAACATTTCATCCTAAAGCAGCAGAACATACATTCTTCTCCAGCGCACATGGAACGTTCTCCAGAATAGACCACATACTGGGACACAAATCAGCCCTCAACAAGTACAAAAAGATCAAGATCATACCATGCATACCGTGCATTCAGACCACAATGCTATGAAACTCGAAATCAACCACAAGAAAAAATTTGGGAAGGTAACAAAGACTTGGAGACTGAAGAACATCCTACTAAAGAATGGATGGGCTAACCAAGCAGTTAAAGAAGAAATTAAAAAGTATATGGAAGTCAATGAAAATGATAGCACCATAACCCAAAACCTCTGGGATGCAGCAAAGGCGGTCATAAAAGGAAAGTATATAGCAATCCAAGCCTTCCTAAAGAAGGAAGAAACATCTCAGATACACAACCTAACCTTACCCTTAAAAAGCTGGAAAAAGAACAGCAAATAAAACCCAAAAACAGCAGAAGAGAGGAAATAATAAAAATTAGAGCAGAAACCAATGCTATTGAAACAAACAAACAAACAAACAGTAGAACAGATCAATGAAACCAGAAGCTGGTTCTTTGAAAGAATTAACAAAATTGATAAACCGCTAGCCAGTTTGATCAAGAAGAAAAAGGAAAGGACCCAAATAACTAAAATCAAGAAGGAAAAAGGAGAAATCACAACCAACACAACAGAAATAAAAACAGTAATAAGAGAATGTTATGAGCAATTGTATGCCAATAAAATGGGCAATCTGGAAGAAATGGACAAATTCCTAGAAACATATACACTACCAAAACTGAAACAGGAAGAAATAGAACATTTGAACAGACCCATAACCAGTAAGGGAATTGAATTAGTAATCAAAAATTGGCCAAAAAACAAGAGTCCAGGGACAGATGGCTTTCCAGGGGAATTCTACCAAGCATTTAAGGAAGAGTTAATACCTATTCTCTTGAAACTGTTCCAAAAAATAGAAATGGAAGGAAAACTTCCAAACTTTTTCTATGAAGCCAGCATTACCCTGATTCCAAAACCAGACAGAGACCCCACAAAAAAGGAGAACTATAGACCAATTTCCTTGATGAACATGGATGCAAAAATCCTCAACAAGATATTAACCAACTGGATCCAACAATACATTTAAAAAATTATTCACCACGACCAAGTGGGATTTATACCTGGGATGCAGGGCTGGTTCAATATCCGCAAAACAATCAGTGTGATTCATCACATCCATAAAAGAAAAGAGAACCATATGATCCTCTCAATAGATGCAGAGAAAGGATTTGACAAAATACAGCATCCTTTCTTGATAAAAACCCTCAAGAAGGTAGGGATAGAAGAATCATATCATGAGATGATAAAAGCCACATACGAGCGACCCAATGCTAGTATCATCCTTAATTGGGAAAAACTGAGAGCTTTCCCCCTGAGGTCAGGAACAAGACAGGGATGTACACTGTCACCACTGTTATTCAACATAGTATTGGAAGTCTTAGCCTCTGCAATCAGACAACACAAAGAAATAAAAGGCATCCAAATAAGCCAGGAGGAGGTCAAACTTTCACTCATCACAGATGACATGATACTCTATATGGAAAACCCAAAAGATTCTACCAAAAAACTGCTAGAACTGATTCATGAATTCAGCAAAGTTGCAGGATATAAAATCAATGCACAGAAATAGGTTGCATTCCTATACACCAACAATGAAGCGACAGAAAGAGAAATCAAGGAATCGATCCCATTTACAATTGCACCAAAAACCATAAAATACCTAGAAATACATCTAACTAAAGAGGTGAAAAATCTATACACTGAAGACTATAGAAAGCTTATGAGAGAAATTGAAGAAGACACAAAAAAAATGGAAAAATATTCCATGCTCCTGTACAAGAAGAACAAATATTGTTAAAATGTCAATACTACCCAAAGCAATCTACGTATTCAATGCAAGACCTATCAAAGTAACACCAGCATTCTTCACAGAGCTAGAACAAATAATCCTAAAATTTGTATGGAACCAGAAAAGACTCCAAATAGCCAAAGCAATCTTGAAAAAGAAAACCAAAGCAGGAGGCATCACAATCCCAGACGTCAAGCTATATTACAAAGCTGTAATCATCAAGACAGTATGGTACTGGCATAAAAACTCAGATCAGTGGAACAGAATAGAGAACCCAGAAATGGACCCACAGACATATGGCCAACTAATCTTTGACAAAGCAGGAAAGAAATACAAATCAAAACCACAATGAGATACCACCTCACACCTGTCAGAATGGCTAACATTAACAACTCAGGCAGCAACACACGTTGGCGAGGATGTGGAGAAAGAGGATCTCTTTTGCACTGCTGGTGGGATGTAGGAATGCAAACTGGTGCAGCCACTCTGGAAAAACAGTATGGAGGTCCCTCAAAAAACTAAAAATAGAACTACCCTATGACCCAGCAATTGCACTACTAGGTATTTATCCAAGGGATACAGGTATACTGTTTTGAACAGGCACATGCCCCCGAATGTTTATAGCAGCACTATCAACAATAGCCAAAGTATGGAAAGAGCCCAAATGTCCATCTGTGGATGAATGGATAAAGAAGAGGTGGTATGTATATACAATGGAGTATTACTCGGCAATCAAAAAGAATGAAATCCTGCCATTTGCAACTACGTGGATGGAACTGGAGGGTATTACGCTAAGTGAAATTAGTCAGCGAAAGACAAACATCATATGACTTCACTCATATGAGGACTTTAAGAGACAAAACAGATGAACATAAGGGAAGGGAAACAAAAATAATATAAAAACAGGGAGGCGGACAAAACAGAAGAGACTCATAAATATGGAGAACAAACAGAGGGTTGCTGGAGGGGGTGTGGGAGGGGGGATGGGCTAAATGGGTAAGGGGCACTAAGGAATCTACTCCTGAAATCATTGGTGCACTACATACTAACTAATTTGGATGTAAATTTTAAAAAATAAAAAATAAAATTAAAAAAATAAAATTAAAAGTAAAAATCATCTTAGAAAATGTGTAGCAAAATGGTTTCTTTTCTCTACTACCCGGGACCTACAAGGACAGATTTTGTTTATCCAACAAACTGCTCTCAAAGTCGTGCTTCATTCAGTTTCTACGAGATATCCCATGTTACATCGGGTAAAATTTCTGTTGAGATCATTCCAGCCCTAAGGAGACAGTCCACGTTTCTGTTTGCAATACAGCCTTACTCTGGAGCAATATTAGATTTCCATAGGACAATGTGAATTTTACAGATATTGCTGAATTCAGACACCTGAATAGAGTACCAGATCCTTACCTTCAAATTCCAGCTGAAGGCCCATGAGCAAGGGACTAGCCCACTCTGATCCTGTGTCTCTGTTGTATAATCACCTGGTTCCCAGGATTTGAGAGGCTGGCGATAACGTATGTAAAGTGCCTGCCCTATGCCCAGCACATAACAGGAGTTTAGTAGTTTAAACCCCTTCTTTCCTCAGTATCCTAAAGTATTTGTTAAAGGGGAATGGGATGGGGAAAGTAGTACCGGGAAGGCTCCAGCTACATGCTTCACAGCCCTAGCCAATCCCGTCTTTAAATTAGATCTCAGTCTCCACTTTATCAAATTAGGCAGGCAGGCATGCAGGCAGGGGTGGGTAAGAGGAGGAGCTTGGCTCTGTTGTTTGCAGCTGCGCCCCGTGTGATTCCGTAACTGGGCTTCGCTGCCGGGTCCGAGCCCGCCCCAGGGCCTACGATGCAGTCCAGGCTGCGACGGAGGACAAGGCCTGTCCCCCAGACGGCCTGCAGGTGGCAGCAGAGCAGCGCGGGAGTGGAGTGCCGGGTGGGAGGCGGGGGGGGGGGGGGGGGGGTTGCTGTCTGCTCAGCAAAGTGGCTGGCGGGTGGGGGGGAGGGGGGCGGTGGTCTCCGCTCAGCAGGGCGGCTGGAGGGGGGTAGTGCAGGGCAACTCCAACCCTGGGGGGTCGGGGGCGGGGGGGGGGCAAATCCATACCCTTCGGAAACAGCACAGGGGGCCTCTGGCTAATGCCCTCTCTATGGTGGGGCGACGGGGGCACTGTCACTCACCGCATGGGACCACAGGCTTAAACTCACCCATCCCCGCAAACCTGAACCTTCTGTCACCTCATCTTCAGGCCATTTTCTCTTCGTTGTTTCCGTTCTTTTTTTTATTCGTTTTTGTGTCAAACATGCTATTCTCTGCTCCCGAGCACCAGTTTTGGAGGATGCCCGTGCACCGGGTTTATTTTACACGTTGCAGCATCTGCTTTAGCTTCTCCAGTGTGAGCGGGAGCTTCTGTGAACCCGCTGCAACCACTGGCTTTAGCTTCCAATCAAATGCTGTGTTTCCCGAGATACCCTTCCCAGGACTCACCCTTCCCATGACTCGGACGGGGCGGGGGGACTTTTCTCAGCTAGGAATCTCATTCATGGTCACATATGTGTGTTAGCAACAGGAAAATTAGTCTTTAAATATATAAAATCTTAAGCTGTAATTTTCAGTGACATGATTGTCCAGTTTATTTTTTTCTTTATTAGTGAAGTCCGTTTGACATAGGGCAAGGCACACATATCTTAAGTGTACAACTCTGTTACTTTTTACATATGTATGAACCCATGCAAAATACCACCCCAATCAGAATATAGAAAGTTTCCATCACCCTTTAGAAGGCTCCCTCATGCCCCCTTCCAGTAACATTCCGTAACTAATATTCTGACTTCTGTTGTCATTGTTTTACCTGTTCTTGAGATATCTATGATTCCACATATTTGAAATCACACTGTATGTGCCCTTTTGTGGCTAGCTGCTTTCACTCCGCATGTGTGTGAGATTTATCCACGTTGTCACTTCTCATTGCTCTAGCTTTCCATATTTTGTTCATTACTCTCCCATTATGTCTAACGTAATGCTTTGTGGGGTTTATCGGTCCTTTTTGGCTAGACTGATATTTAAAACCTTCTTTTCAATGGAATTTAGGAAGTCTTTAGAAGACAAAACAAACCTAAGAACCCTAAACCAACCAGTCTTAAAGCAAGCTTCCTCCTCATGCCTGTTTCAGTCTATCTCCTATCTGTGGCCCTCCTCCTCCCAAAGTTGATAGAAAGTTAAGGGACTTTAAAGTTCTTCGTTGTGTCACCACCTCAGGGATGTTTGTCACTTGGACAACACAATAGAACATTTACAACCTGAAGGGTTGAAATAACAAGATATAGCAAATATATAGCACTTGCTATTATCCAAAGTGCTTTACGTATATTATTGAACCCTTAAGACACCGTCATGAAGTACAGATGATTATTATCATCCCCACTTTTCAGATGGGGAAGTTGGGTCACAGATAGGCCAAATCAGTTTCCCTAGGCCATAGAGCCAAGACTCGAAGCCGGGTGGCCCTGTTTCAGGGCCCTCACACTTCCCCACCACACCACAGTGGGTAGTAGAATATTTCCTGTAGTTGGAGAAAATTTTCTTCTAATTAGCCTGGTAGCGTTTCTGAATAATTCAAATCTTATCAATTTGTTTCAAAGAATACAACTAAATTGAAGTGGGAGACCTAACATGTAATGTGTGCCAGTCATGAATAAATGATAAGACTCTCTGGTTTCAAACGGTAATTATTTGCTTACTTTGTGACTTTTGCTGACAGGGCAGCAATAGGCCCAATCCCACTTCCTTCTCTTCAATGAGAGGAGATGGGCTCAGTGAGAGGCACAATTTATCATAAAATTTCATTCTGGTTTCCTTCTTCCTCTGGAAAACTGGAGACAAGCTTGTGGGGTTCTAACTGGCTAAGACAGAGTTGAAGGCCACTTACAGCACACTCAGTTTAAGAAAGATGGTTTTCCCCCTAGATTGGGATACATGGAGTCATGTGAGCTTTAGGAATTAACATAAGCAATCGACAGTTTTCTCACAAAAATTATCAGCGTTCAGTAGCTGAAACTGTCTTTGAGTTTCCTTCTGATGCTAAGACAAGAGACAGAGGCAAGCCGGCTGCCCCACTTCTAGAACTCTGGCTTCGAGCTCAGTTGGGAAACACTGCCATAATGGGGAGGGGTATTTTTATCTTCTAAATCGTCCGCCCCATGCCATGCTCCATGTTAGAACTCAGGGTGCAGACTGCCCCTTGAGCAGCCTCAAGACCACACTCTGGGCCGTATGTCCATTTTCCTGGCTTATTTCAGCCCCCAGCCCTGCTCATTCCTCACCCCTACCCACACTGATACCAGATTCATTCCTCCAGATATCCTTTCCATTGTGGAACCCCCCCTCCCACCCAAGGCACTTTCCACTCTGCAGGAAATATCTCCAGGCTCAGCCTGGCATTCAAGGCTCTTCCAGATGTAGCCTCACCTCTCACTAGTCCACTACACCTCCCCTTGGCCCTGCTACACTGGACCAATTTTTCCCACATGCAAACTGGGCTTCACCACCCCAGTGCCTTTGCTTACACTGCAACTTTCCCCTAAATGCGTTCTTCCTCCCTCTCTACAAGACCAAACTATATCCATCCTCCAAGGACCAGGTATAATACTTTGTCTCCTAAAAGAAGACCTTCTCCTCCCCCTCCTCCCCTTCCTCCTCCTCCTCCTCCTTCTTCTTCTTCTTCTTCTTCTTCTTCTTCTCTCTCTCTCTCTCTCTCTCTTTCTGGATGGAGTTAAACAGATAATAAATGCCATGAGAGATCAGAGGAGAGGACCCACTCCTGGTGTCCATGGTGATGGAAATCCTTGAAGACAGGGAGGGTCAGAACAGGCAGGGGAGGGATTAGAAAGATCCCAAGGGTGCCTGGGTGGTTCAGTAGGTTGAGCGTCCAACTCTTGATTTCGGTTCAGGTTATGATTCCAAGGTCATGGGATTGAGCCCCACATCAGGCTCCATGCTGAGCATGGGGCCTGCTTAGGATTCTCTCTCTCTCTTCCCCTCTCCCCCACTCGTGCTCTCTCTCTCTAAATATAAAAAACAGAGAGAAAGAAAGAAAGAAAGAAAGAAAGCAAGCAAGCCAGTCTGGCCAAAGCAGAGGTTCCCCAGAAAAACAAGAAAAGACCATATTTGCAAACTGGAGAGAAGACTTGCTATTGCCAGTCCCAAAGGCAGAGGATGGTCTTGGTAACCTTTCGACATAATGATTCAAAACTGATAGTAAGCACCAAGCCTTTACAACGAAACCTCTGGGGCAGCTCCATGGGTCAAAAAGCATGATGGGACACGAGGAGTCATGTGAGTCATGTATATTACTGAACCCTTAAGACACTGTCACGAAGTACAGATGATTATTGTCAGCCCTACAACTCATTAACATCAACAACTTAGGCAACAATAGATATTGGTGAAGATGCGGAGAAACGGGATCTTTTGCACTGCTGGTGGGAATGCAAGCTGGTGCAGCCGCTCTGGAAAACAGTATGGAGTTTCCTCAAAAAATTAAAAATAGAACTAACCTACGACCCAGCAATTGCACTACTAGGTATTTATCCAAGGGATACAGGTATACTGTTTTGAACAGGCACATGCACCCCAATGTTTATAGCAGCACTATCAACAATAGCCAAAATATGGAAAGAGCCCAAATGTCCATCGATGGATGAATGGATAAAGAAAATGTGGTGTATGTATATATATACATATATATATACATATATATATACATATATATACATACGTATATATACATACGTATATATACATATATACACACACACACACACAATGAAGTATTACTCAGCAATCAAAAAGAATGAAATCTTGCCATTTGCAACTATATGGATGGAAATAGAGGATATTATGCTAAGCGAAATTAGTCAGAGAAAGACCTATCCTATGACTTCACTCATATGAGGACTTTAAGATACAAAACAGATGAACACAAGGGAAGGGAAGCAAAAAGAAAACAGGGAGCAAATAAAAACAGGGAGGGAGACAAAAACATAAGAGACTCTTAAATATGGAGAACAAACTGAGGGTAGCTGGAGGGGTTGTGGGAGAGGGGATGGGCTAAATGGGTAAGGGGCATTAAGGAATCTACTCCTGAAATCATTGTTGCACTATATGCTAACTAACTTGGATGTAAATTAAAAAATAAATGCATTAAAAATGCATTAAAAATGTTTTTAGAAAAAAGAAAAGTGTGCTTATGGCATGTGAATCATATCTCAATAAAGCTATTATTTAGGGGCGCTTGGGTGGCTCAGTCGGTTGAGCGTCCGACTTTGGCCCAGGTCATGGTCTCACAGCTCGTGAGTTTGAGCCCTGTGTTGGGCTCTGTGCTGACAGCTCGGAGCCTGGAGCCTGCTTCGGATTCTGTGTCTCCCTCTCTCTCTGCCCCTAACCCACTCACATTCTGTCTCTGTCTCTCAAAAATAAATAAACATTTTTTAAAAAGCTATGATTTAAAAAAAATAAAGGAAAAATTAAAATGAAATACAGTACACTACAATACAACACAACACAAGACAAGACAATGTGAAGTGATCTGGTCCAACCATCTTGTCTGGCATAAGGAGCAACTGAGGCCAAGAGAAGGGAAGGCAACTCAACAGTGGAGGAAGGACCAGGGCTCAGAGCTCCTGAGACACATGCCTCCCTGCTAACTGCTTTGTCTGGGGGCGGCCAGGGGCAGGACCGGCTTCCTTGGTCTTTTCCCGCAGGGTCATGACACAAACCCCACAGTCCCGACAAACACTCGAGGTGGTTTCATGAAGCTACATTCTGTCCATCTCGGGTGTATCTGACCCACGGTCACAGCGGGCATCATAGAATCCTTGAATACCTGGCGGGAGCTGGACCTGAGACAGAGGGAAGTCTTTGGAGAGAAGAGGAAGGCAGGGCCTGGAGAAGCTCCAGCTGCTGGTGAGGGAGCTGGCCTGTGGCAGGTGGCCGAGGAGAGGGCCTCCTTCCCACATCCGGGTGGGCTGAGAGGACCACCTCCCATCAGGCCTTTTCCGAGGAGACTTTGACTTCCTCTCCCAGCTCTGAGCTTGTCTCTGCCTTTACAAACGATAAAACTGCATTCCTCTCACAGCGATCAGCCAGCAGAGAGAAACAGCAGTTTACGAAGGAAAGGCTGGCAGAGGGGATGTAGCACTGACCCATGCAAAGACCGAGGTCCTTTTTGAGGCCTTGGAGGTCCCTGGTGTCTGGCTGACAGAGACAGTGCAAAGGTTTAGGAACGAAGGGCTGTGTTCCCGTGGCGACACTACCACCAGGCTGCTGTGCGACTCTGGGCCAATCATTCAACCTCTCTGAACCTCAGTTTCCTCATGTATAAATTGGAGAGAAGGCCACCATCCTCTCTGGGCTTGGGGGAGGGTCGTGTGGAAGTCCAACTCTAGAAAGTTCCACTTACTGCCTCTCAGCTCCTCAGCTCCTGGGGCCAGAGATGAAAGAACAACCAGGAAGCAGCTGGGGTCTGGGTCGCAGAATTATGGGGCATGAACAACAGCTAGGGTTCTCGGTAATGGAGGAGAAGGACAGGAAGGAGGGGAAAGAAGGAACGGAGGAGGGCGGAATCCACTCCTTCGGCTCTGGTTAATTGAGCCTACTGTGCACCAAGCACCGCAGCGGGCCCTGGGACGCAGGTGAACAAGAGTCTCATCGCTGCTTAAGCAAACAGTTGTTGAAGGACTTATGTGAAGATGCCAGGTCCTGAGATGGCCCAGGATGGAGGGGCGCAGGTGGGCAACAAGCGACTGGACACAGGGACGGGATTGCACGGGGTGCCCTGGGTGCAGAGGGAGGCAAAGGGCATTACAGACAGAGGCCTCCTGCTCTGGGGCTGCAAGGAATTCTGTGAACCCAGAGGGGAGGCAGAAAAGGCCGAGAAAAACCCTGAGAGCCACCAACACTCCAGGCTCCACGGACACAGGGAGCCACTGAGTGCCTTTGCAGAAAGGAAAGATCAACTTGTTTGCTACATGGCAAGTGGCCTGGACTGGGGGTAAAACGAAGAACGAGGGAGGAAGGAAGGGAGCAGACAGCTATGGCAGTGAGTGTTCACTGAAATGTGCAGAGGGGCCTGGGCAGGGCGGGGGGGCGGATGGGGGCAACCCAACCGGACATGCACAGCAGGCCGACCAAAACCTGAGACACCAACCGGAAATCCCCAGCACATAATCCACATTTCTCGGTCCGGGCTGCCTGTTCCAGCCTCTCGGGGGAGCTTATTAAGCACACAGGCTCCCTGCATCAGAACACCTGGGAGTGGGGCCCACCAGTGAATATGCTGTAGTCGGTATTTCCAGCTTTGGGGGTCGTGTTGGGGTCCCCGAGACCAGCCACAGGTTCAGTGATTTGCCAGCATGATTCAAAGGACTCAGAAAAGCTATAATCCCCATGGTCGCGGCTTATCACAATAAAAACATACAGATTGAAAGCAGCCACGGGGAAGGCAGCATGGGACGAAAGGAGAAACCAGGTACCCCTTCCTCCCAGCACAACCGCAAGGACGAGAATTCTTCTCCCAGAAGTGATGCACAGGCTAAGCGCTGTTGACAGCCAGGGTAGGGGGCTGGGGTCATGTGAGCACGAGGCTCCTGGGTGACTAACGTTAACTACTCCATCTCCAGCCCCTGGACAAGTCCGACTGGTCCAGCACGGCCCAGGGCCCCAGCCACACAAGCACCCTTAACAAGCAGGATATTCCAAGGCTCAGAGAGGCTTCCTCCCCAGAGGTGGTCAAGGGCCAGGCCTTTCTTTGGAATGTGCAGTCTGAGCACGCCAGACCCGCTGAGCCCTTCCTGCCCAGGGGCCTATATTAGAATGTCCTAGAGGGCTCTCAGAATGCTCACTGCTCAGGCTGTGCCCCAGACCAATTACTCAAAATCTCTGCAGGGTCCTGCCGAGGTTGAGACCCATTGCCACAGACAGGAACAGGCACCAAAGGAGGGAAAAAGCTTATTCCAGGGGGTATGAGGAGAAAGAACAAGATGGCCAAGGATAGGGGGCTGAGAGCTCGCAGACCACAGGGAGAAAGTCTCACAAGGGCAGGAGCAGCTGGAGAGACAGGCAGAGAACCGGGACCCCCAGTGTCTGCACAGCCAGCACAGAGAGCCAGTCGCTGAGTCACACAGGTGGTCTGGGAAGGACCGGTCAGGCCCAGGGGGAGGGGCCATGGCTCCAGGAGGGGCTGAAAGTTCCCTGGGCCTGGCCATCCACTCACCCCCTCCCTCTTCTTCAAGCTCAGGCTCTCCACCCCCTCTTTGAGGCTTTCCCTACAGATCAGAAGGGGGTACCTGAGTTGGCCTGGATTGTCCAGACTGTGGGGCCATGGGGTGGGGGGAAGGGGTCACCTCTGCAGGCCCTCCCAGCTCTGCCTTTCCATGTTCTATAGTTGTGAC
This sequence comes from Lynx canadensis, assembly GCF_007474595.2. Classification (NCBI taxonomy): domain Eukaryota; kingdom Metazoa; phylum Chordata; class Mammalia; order Carnivora; family Felidae; genus Lynx; species Lynx canadensis. The sequence continues at coordinate 34,946 of NC_044308.2, forward strand.
TGGATCTCCAGGCTGAATTTCAACCTTCAGTGGTCCAAAGACTGAAGGTATTATGGTACTTCTCTCCAGGAAGGAATTCAAAATAAAAAAAAACAAAAAACTATAAACCATAAAACACACAATTTATATGTGTGCTGAAAACAAAATGGCTTCCTTCTAAATTTTCCAACTGCAAAAGTCTGAAGAAATAGTTGAAAGCTAAACGTCTTTGCCCTTTCTTGGAGGGTTTACTGGTTTTGCAGTTACCCTAAGCCTGCCTTGGTTCAACTGTTTACTGGGTCACACCGCCCTGTGGACCGTTGGGCCGCAAGCCCTCCAGGACCCCCATGCATATACCCAGGGTTGGGAAAGCCTATAGGAGTCAATGATGCCCTTCCTGGAACACACTGATTCCTCTGCCCCCTCAGCAGATCCATCCTCTGAGAAGGGCTTTGATGTATTATTCAGAGCTCGCCGGGCTGGCCCTCAGCTGAGCACAGGGGGACACCCAGGTGAACAGAAGCCATCCTAGCGGGGACTGGGAGCAGGGGAAGGGGAGACCCTCCCAACTGCGGTCTTGTGGCTGGCCATCCCAGGGACTCCAGGACTCTCCAAATGGGCCACCAACGCCAGCGCAGCCCAAGCCAAGGGCCCCAGACACACAGACCACACAGCACACGGTGGCAGCTGGGGACAGGGAGGGACATCAGGACAGGGCTGTACCTGGCATGTGGGAAGAGATCAAAAATCAACAGTGGAACCAAATTCCTACCAGCAGACCCCACTGGGGTCACTAGAGAACCTCCTGTCATACTGATGCTGAAGATCTGAAGCCAACACACAGACCATCGGCGGTTGGTGCCCTCCTTCCTGGGCCTTCCTGGCCTGGCGTCCCACAGCACCCCCGGGAAGCCCTCGGCGTTCGCGTAATCCAGCTTCCTCTGCTTTCAGTGTGGACCTGGGGGCTGCACTGGCCCCACAGTGTGAGCTTGGCCAGGGAAGCTGCTTGCCTGGACTCTGACTCCAGGTCTCGGTACAGCACAAACCATGAGTCTCGGGCCCGGCTACTTAATCCCTCTGAGCCCCAATTTCCCCGTCCACAAAACGGGGACTAATAATAGCGCCTATTGTTAGATCATAAAGAGCCACTGCGAGGTGCTAGCGAGAAGACAAGTGCCTGGCTCCTGAAGAGCACTAACTCTACACAAACTGGATGAGTGAATGAACGAACGAACACAGAGAACGAATGCAGTGGGGCCTTCCTAGGCACTGCCTAGGGAAGCATCTCCTGGTTCCTCAGCAGAAGGGTCTGGGCCAAACCCTCCCCACCACTCAGAAGGCAGCAGGGCCCGTGGGTGAGGGCACAGGGGACAGTGACAGCGAGGCGAACCCCTCCAGGCCGGGGAGGGGTCTGTGGGGGGTTTGCTGGCACCAGGCAGTGAGAGAGAAGTGGGTTAGAGGCGGAGCCATCCCAGGACTAAATGAGTCATCACAAGATGGAATTGCAGGCGCCCAATTTACATGATAAAGCTCCTTTTGGAAGGACCGGGAATAACTTTGGTTTTACCAAATGATTTAGCCATGAAGGAAAACGTGGAGAGACAAAAATAAATGTGAATGCCCGTCCAAATTCACTCCCCTCAGAAAAGGGCCCAACTCCCTGACAGCTGGTGCTTTAGAAGGCTCTTCCCTGACTCCCACCCAGACCCTGCCCCAGAGGGTCTCGCGGCCCCAGGAGAGGAGAGGTGGCCAGTTCCAAGTGTTGCCCAAGCAACCCCGAAAGGGAAGTTCTTTGGCTTAACCTTCATTATCGGGTCTCTCCGCCCCAGCTCTTCCAGACTCTGTGGTCCCATGGCCAGGGGGTTACATCGAGAAAGCAGAAACTAGCTTGGGGGACCCTAGGAGATTTTACTGACATGGTGGGATATGGACTGCTCTCGTGGCAGAGGCCAGCCTGATTTGACCCACTGTTATCTGCCAGCCTCCATTCTACGGTTCTTAGTTCCTTTGTTTGTAAGTTGGAGACAATAAGTGTACCTACCTGATAGGGTTGTTGTGGGAGTTAAGTGGGTTACTGTGTCACGTGCCTTACCCATAATAAGCAGCCCGTGTTCGTTGTGGTTGATGTGGTTGTTCAGATAAGAATGCAGAAGGAGCTCACATTAACTTAGCACCTACTATGCACACAGTAGGGCTGGGTCTTTAAAGGACAAGACATCATTTTGTTATTTTTATTAATTACTTAACAAATATATCTCATGTTGGCGTAGAGTTTTGTGCATTTGGCCCATTAGCTCATTTCATGCTCGTGATGACTCTCTGGGGCGAGTGTTCCAGATCAGGAAGCCAGGCCTAAGTTCAGTGTGCCAGGGGGAGCAGAGGCAAGTCTTGGCCATCTTATTCCAAAAGCTGTGTTCTCATCCAGGTACTGCCCACCCCTTCCCCAGTCCTCACTCCTACCTGGGAGATTTGAAACGTCTGGGGGGTGTCGAGGGGGTGACATTACTGAATGGACAGACACCACAGCAGTTTAGGGTCCTGCGGTGGGCAGGGCAGCCAATAAAACAGAAGATGATCCAATGCGAACATCAGTAGTGACCCGTGGGGCAGCCCTGCTCTACATCCTGCCTCCCAGACCAGCCCAGGGTCCTAGGGGGGAGAGGGGTGAGTGGTAAGGCAGCAGGGGGCGCATTCAGAGCTTCTGGGGGAGGAGAGGACAGGCGGTGTGACATGTGACATTTTAAGCTGGGTAGATTCTTTAAGGCTCCCCCTGACTCTGAGCCCCCCTGTAGCCTCACGGCTATAAAATGAGTAGTAGGAAGACACTTGGTTGTCAGGGGCTGAGAGCACTGGTGTGACCACAGACCGGCTGTGTGCCAAGGCTACTGACCTCACCTCTCTGCGCTTCATATCCTCAGTGTGAGATGAAAATCATGGCCAGTGTCCGTCCCCATGCAGGGCCGTAGACAGGACCAGATGAACAAGAGAGGGAAAGTGCAAAGCTCTGTACAAAGGGAAAGCATTGTATTAAGTGGATCCTAAAGCAATTGTCAACAAAATTTAGCTCTTGCCTTTTAAGATATGAATTTGGCTTCCAAAGTCCCTGTGGGGGTTTATCTAACAGCCCAGATGCAGGCTGGCCACCAGCTGCCCCTCCTGCCCAACAAATCGAGATTTAACTCTGATTGCGTCTCCAGCAAAAGCAGCCAGCATGAAAAATGAGCCCAGGAAAGACCAACTGTGCTTTCCGTTGGCCGTAACTCCCAGAATCACGGAGAAGCCGTCCGTCCATACCCCCACCAGATGTTGAGCCAGAGAACGGGCTGGGACAGCCTGACGGGGTCACCTGCCGGTCAGGCTCCACAAGCTGTTTTCCCCTGGGGGGCGGGGGTGGTTAATAGTTCCTTTGGTCAAAATGTCAAGTTAGAATTAGTCTATATAAATGTCAAGCCTGCTCTGTAAGCAACAATGAGGATGTTCATCATTGCAGAAAGCCTGTCCCCGTGACAAGGTGCAGACGTCTCATCTACAAAGCTCAGAGCCCATCTGGGCCCCCTGCCTCTTCAGGTCTAGCCAGGTGTGGTTCCAGCCCTGCACCCGAACACCCTCCAAAGCCTTTCCCAAGCGGTCTACAGAGGTCTGACGGCTGCAGCTCATGGCCTCTCCTCCTAAAACCTGCCTCCCCTTTGGGTTTGGTCAATTAGCTGAGAGACTCAACTCTTCTCTACTTCTAGGGGGAAAAAAAAAAAAAAGGCCAGAAAAACAGCTCCAAAAGGATCCCAGAGAGGGAGAGAGAAGTTGAGGACATTTCCCCTGTCAGCACAGCAGTCAACCTTGTTTTGCAGAGAAGAGGTTTTGGACTCAAACTTCTTGAGCTGGAACACAAACTCCCTCACTTGCTAATGGGGTGACCTCAGGAACTCACTCAACCATTGGGTCCATTACTTTCGTCTGTAAAGTGGGGCTACAATTCTGAATGGTAAAGGGTTCCTGTGGGTACTAAGTTAGTCATGTAAATGGCAGGCACAAAATGCCTGCCCATTTCAGTGAGAACTCTTTTGTCCATAAATAGGTTTAAAAAAAAGGAATGTGTAGGCTGACAGAATGGCAAAGTCTGGCGATCAGTCAGACTTCAGGTAGAGTTTGATCAGGGTCCTGGCACTGTCTCTTGGCGTTCCCCGGGCTCTGCTCTCATCTGTGTGATTCCCTTTTCTGTCCATCATCCCTCATGGCTATAAAACGCTTGTGTCCCAGATCTCACAGCTACCCTCACAGCCTCCAGAGGAAGAAAGTTTCTCTTTCTTCGACCATCAAACAAGAGTCCTATATTTTACTCTGATGATATCACTTGGGATCAAATACCCACTTCCAAATAATCGCTGTGGCTAGAGACTCTGCCCTGACTGGCCTGGGCCCAGGTGGCCCAAGGGTGTGATTCCCTTCAGTACCCTAAGGTCTAGGCTCATCCATCTCGGATCCTGCCTTCTTCATACTTACGTCCCCAAAGCCTGGTACATTTGACACAAGGGGTGCTCAGTGAGAGCTTGTGGAGGGAAGAGGACAGCTGAGTGAGGTTATAAAACCTAAGGAGAGAGTTGTGTGTGGTTAAAACGGGTCAGGGGCGCCTGGGTGGCTCAGCGGGTTAAGCGTCCGACTTCGGCTCGGGTCACGATCTCACGGTCCGTGGGTTCGAGCCCCGCATCGGACTCTGTGCTGACAGCTCGGAGCCTGGAGCCTGTTCCAGATTCTGTGTCCCCCTCTGTCTCTGCCCCTCCCCCGCTCTCTTTCTCAAGAATAAATAAACATTTTTAAAAAAAAAAGGGTCACCGTTCTCTGAACGGTTGCCCAGGAAGTGGTAATTTCCCAGATTCTCCCTCCAGTAAAATCACAAATTACAGATGTTGGCCTGCACCTTTCCCAGAGAACAGCTTGCTTCTGCCAGGAACGCCGGGGAAAGCCTGAAGGCCGCCCCCCACTCTGCACCACACTCTGCACAACTCACGTCAGCAGGGAGCATGAAAATCAAAAGCCCAGTTCCATTTTTTTACCAACTGGCTTCAATAAAGAATATTAAATTTACCTTTAAGTGACTTTTGTTTTGCTTAACGGAAATGAGGAAGAAATTGAAATTTGAAAGTATTGGGCTTTTTTTTTTTTTTTTTTTTTATGAGAATGTAGGGACCAAACCCCCTGAGGGATACTCTCTGCAGCTCAGAGAGCCCCTGGCTGGGTGAGAGCACAGAGTCTCAGGGAACACAGCAACAGTGCCAGGCCCTGGCGGGTGACAGAGTAGGGTGAGAGCTGGGCCCACCCCTCAGACATCCCCTGCCTCCTGCCTAGCCCACCCCACACCCAGCACGGGAGGCAAGGGGAAGGAGTCCAGCCAGGGGACGCAGCTTTCAGACCGGGCTGCCCCGGTGCCTCCGGGGCCAAGACCACGGAGCAGCATGCCCACTCCCCAGCACCTGCCCTCGAGGAAGGTGGGGGCTCGAACAGGTGACAGAGCAGCTCCACTCTACGCCTTCTGACCCCGCGTCCAGGGCCGTTTCTCCTCCACTTGCTTGGCAAGGCAGCTCCGAGTGGTGAACCCTCTGGAAACACATCTGTCCTCTGCTTTACTGAAAGGGTCCTTCAGTCCAAAGCCAGAGGGCAGAGCACACACCTGGGATCGCTGATCCGCGCTTGTCCATCACGCCCAGCCCCTGCCTTCCCCGTGCCCGCTGGGAACAGGGCCCGGGTTCACGAGTCAGCAGGTCTACATAATTTCCTGAATGTCACCAACGGCATCTGTCGCCCCCAGCTTCCCAAAGGGCACCCGGGGAGGCTCTGAGCCATCTGGCCGGGGAGCCCCGCTGTGGAATCCCATTACCCCATTCAGCTAATTGGCTTCAAGGCAGCAAAGTAATTAGGGAGGGGGCCGCACACCTGTGTCCTCACAGGGACACGGGAGCACACTGGGCAGACGGGCTCTGATGGTGCCCTCATCTCTCTCCCCACGGGGAACTCCTCTCTTTCTAAATGCCTCCGGCCTCCTGCGGACTCGGCTGCCGTGACAGAAGGGCAGCACCAGGAAGGACCCACACGCAGACGCACAGACAACGGTGGCAGGGAGCACATTTCGAGATGTTGACTCATGTTTCTGTCTCCCCTATTCGCCCATCATCCATGGGAGGGGTCTGGCAGAGTGGAGGACGAGCCCCCAACTTGCCTCTTCCACGGCCACACTGGGCTTGCCACGCACAGAAACGACGGACAGAGAAAATGCAGGTCTCGGTGGCAAACCGGGTGGAAAGGTGACTAAGGGTAGATAGGTGTCTCCCCACCCAAGCCCCCTGACCTCACAACAGACCTCAAGACAGGGATGGGAAGTTGAGCTGTAGAACTCAAAGGCTGCCTTTGAGAAGATAAAGGCCACTGATACTCTTGAGCACCTGAGACCTGGACTGGGACTCAAGGCCCATTGGGGAGCAGCTACTGGGACCAGGGCCTCGTGTGAAGAGCTTCACATCCATTCTTAGTCCTCCCAGCAGCCCCCATGGCACAGATGGGTCCAAGGCCACGGTGAGGTGACGATGACGAAGGAGAAGCAGGCACCTGGAGCTAGAGGCTGGGCTGGGATCGGGCCAAGGACCTGTTCTGAGAGCCTCCCTCCCTCCCTCCTCCAAGGGCAGCACCAACCGGCATCCAAGAAGCCACCGCTGGCCATGGGCCAGAGCTGGAAGAGTGGCCACACAATCACACGCCCTCCCCGGGTTCTGCGCCCTTGCCGGAAACTTCCCTTTGGAGGGACTTTTGTACCAAGTGCTTCTCCCGCGCTGGGCCTGACAGCACTTTCACTGGCCGTACCCTGCGATCGTCACACTGGCTTCAAGGGTCAGGCCCACTTTCCAGTGGGTGCAAGGCAGACTTCGAGAAGATGTAGGAGCTCAGCCCCCGCGGAGCCCAAGGGGAGGGGTGTGAGGGGAGCCTCTGTTGAAGGCCGGCTGCCTCAGCCGGAGGATCAGGACCCAACTTCAAACAGGACCCTCTGAATGGGGCCACCCATCCAGGAGACCCCAGGGCCAGGAGGACAGAGCTGCAGGTCAGAGAGGTGATTTGAGAGCCTCCCACTGTAGAAGGTCTTGCAAAGTGGTCAAGTCAACCCACAAAACAGGAAACCCAATATCCAGCTAATAAAGCAGGGACAAAACGTGCCAAAGACGTCTGTCCCTGAGTAATTCAAATGGAGCCAGGCCAACACATTACTTAAAAAAAAAGACAAAATCTCACTGCGAAAGCCCTGAAATGGAACATGAACCATTAGTGGTGGTATCTTGGGGCTGTGGAGAAGAGGCTTACGCAGCCCTTAGGACAAATGTCCCCAAGCACCCTCCAAGCACTTGTCCCTCCAATGTGTCCCTCCTGTCCTTGCCCAAATCCCTGTTCCAGTTTTCTCTTGCTCCCTCCACACCCTGAGGCTGAAGCCTGCCCTTCCCCTCCCCCTCCCAGGGAGCCCCCTCCTCCCTCCAGGGGCTTCCCCATCCTTCCTCACGTGCATCCATGACTCTGCCTCTCGACCCTTCTCCCTTCATTACACAACTTTCCCAGGTGACCAAAAGCCCACAAGGGACCCTCCCTTTAAAGAGGGGCTGGGGGGGGGGGGGGGGGGGCTGGTGACTATAGATACATGGTTGTAACTGTCTTCCTTGACAATCCTTTTTACACAGGCAGCACCGAGCCCCGCCTCGTCCTGCAAAGATCCAGGACCGGCTCCTGGGGGGAGAGCGCAGGGACAAGCAAGGAGGGCCAGGGAGCCTTTGATGAGGACCTTGGCACCCCATTCTGCAGCCCAGCCATGCCCTGACCACTGTGCCTCCCTGTGCCCCCTCAGGCATTCCCTGTGTTGGCTTGCCCAGGGAGACCACTGCTGGAGGCCCCCGGAAGGCTCACCCGGAGCAGGCCTTACGACAGGAGATGGCTGGGCTTTGGGACCAGCCAGGAAGCTGATGTGGATGGGGTTGGCTCAGGGCTGAACGGTGGCCAAGCAGGCCGGGCCTGGAGCCCTCAGCGGTTCCCGCTCCCCATTCCTGCTTCCTCCTAGCATCTGGCCCCTAGGATCCCCCCTGCACAGGGCTGGGTCAATGGACTTCCGTGAGGGCGCTAGATGAGAGGTGCAGGGGCCTGGAGGTCATTGATGGGGTCCAACTTCTGTGCCTCAAGATGGAGATGCGGAAGCCCAAAGAGAGTCAGGGACTCTCAGAAGTCACAGAGCTTCTGACGGAAGGAGCTAGAACCTAGGTCTCCTGGCTGCCGGGCTAGTGGTTTCTGCACAACACAAAGGTATTCCGTGATTTCTACGCTGGAGGGGGATGGGGAGCCGGTGTGTTGGAATGAATGAAGTTGAAAATGGAATTGCAGGTTCTCTCACAGTTATGTGCATTTTAAGTGGAACTCCAAGATGGGCAAACCCATGGGGACTGAGCCAGGACAGTGGTCGCCAGGGCCTCGGGGAAGGCGGTGGTGGCTCAGGACACGGCGAAGGTATGTAATGCCACGAAACTGTACATGTTAAAATGGCTAAGATGGTCAATTTTATGCGGTGTGTATTTTACTATAATTAACAAAATTTCTACTTGGCAGCGATAAACAGAACCTATGGCGAGGACAGCCAGGACCTTGTCTGGCTTCCTCCCTTCCCTTCTCCAGCCCTCCGGCGCCCGCCCTGTGCTGGGAGCCTCCCAGGCTGAGGGGCCACAGCGGTAAACAAAGAGAATTTCCCCGAGGATCCTACGCTGAGAAACAAACGGAAGGAAATGACAAAAGGAGGTGTTCCAGAAAAACCATCCAGGAACAGGGGAGACGGCAGAAATCAGACAAGCGGAGGGGGCCTGTGAGCCCCTGACGGCCAAGTGGGGACCATGGCTCAGTGTGGAGACCAGCAAGGACTTCCTCACAGCCTCACAGCTACCCGGGAGCAGGCCACTCTGCCTGCGCCCCCTGGCCCTCCCCTGCTCACCCCTGTACTTCCCAGCCATACCCCTCTCTCCTCACCTCCTGAAGGCACTGCTTCCTCCTTCCTCACCAGCCCCGAAATAGAAAAACACCAGGAGCACGAAGCCTTTCACACATCTACTTGTTCTCTGTAAAGGTTTTCCTGGCAATTTCCCTCATCTTCTCAACTCCTTTAAATGGCAAATATTCCCGTGGAGCTGGGGAGGGTGGGAGGGGTGCTTTTCTATTTAATCCCCTCACCGAACTGCCCACAGTGCCCAGACCGTGTCCCGCACAGGCCAGGTGTGGGGGCTCTGAACCCCGCCCAGCCTGCTGAAATTGAGGCACCAGTGCAGGCAGAGGCCCCTCGTCACCCCCAAGCCGACCTCAGGGAAGCTCTGAAAATACCCCACAGGAAGGACTCCATCTGGGGGAAGGAGGGCATGGGGTGGTAGGTTTACTCCTTCCAGCTATGCTGGCCATCAGCTCTGGAGATCGGGGCCCTGAAGTCATGGGCAGGGCAGGGAGGCGGGGTGTCCACATCACCCCCAAAGCTACTATTTATTGGCTTTGCCAAGTCCTGGCCTCAAAGGCACTGATGTCCCCCCACCCCAGTCGGTGGGGCATTTTCTCCCTGAGACTCAGAGACGCACAGCATGCGAAGTTGGGGGAGGGGTCTGAGGCCCAAGAGGGGAAGGAACAGGCCGCGGCCCCCACAGCAAGCAGCCTGGCCCCCAAGGGTCTGTTTGCAGGACTGGTTCAGGGCAGTGCTGAGCCACCAAGGCCCCTCTGCTGCCCTGTGCACCTGCTGTCGAGGTCTGGGGATTCTGCAGCCAACAACTCTCAGCCCTGGAGATGGTGTATGAGTGTCCTGTGACTGCTGTAACAAATTAGCACAAACTTGAAACAACAGAAACTTGCTTACCATTCTGGAGGCCAGAGTCTGACATCAAGGTGTCAGGACCACATTCCCTCCTGTGAGATAATAGGAAACACACGTGTCGGTTTCTGCCCCCAGCTCCCGACACAGGACATCTGGAACCCTTGTGCTGTCCTGGGTGATAGGAGTGCCTTTTATTCTAACGAGATGACCCCGCTGGGCCCTGGATGGCTCCCGGTCACCGGAAATAGCGAGCCTTGGTCACAAGTTGGGAATTTTCCGTCCTTCCCCCAAAAGGCTGGAAATGAAGGCTCCATAAAAGAAATCCCACTAGGGTGGCGTTGGGAGCACTTCCAGGTGGGTGAACACACCCATGTACCATGTACACCCCAAGTCCACGGGGACGGAAGCTCCTGTGCCCGGGACCCTCCCAGACCTCGCCCTCTGCCCTCCGCCTCTCTGCATCTGGCAGTTCACCTGCACCCTTCGGCACACCCCTTAATAAACTGGTGAGAGTAAGTGTGGGAGCTGCCCTAGCAGATAGCCGAATTGAGGAGCAGGAGGCTACGGGAACATCCGACCTGCAGCGAGACAACAGCAGTTGTGGGGAACCTGGGGACCGCTGCTTGGACTGGTGTCTGAAGTGGGGACTGTGGCAGGAATGAGCCGCAGCCTGCGGGGGTGGTGCTCTCTCCAGGTAGGCGGTGTCAGGGGTTACTCGCAGGCCACCTGGCGGGCGGAAAATCCCCACATGTGGTGACCAGAAATGGAATGCTCTGCATACAAGTACAGGAGACACAGGGGAAAGGAGAGTCTCCCCCAATACGCCCTGAAGGACTTCTGGCTTCGGGCCGCCCTTGGCTTGTGGCTACGTTACTCATGGTCATGTCGGTCATCTCGCCTTCCCTGTGTCTCTCAGGAGACATTGGATTTAGGGCCCGCCTGGATAACCGAGGATGATTCCATGGGGAGATCCTCAACTACCTGTGCAAAGCCCCCCTTTCCAAATAAGGTCACATTCACAGGCTCTGGGGCTGGGGAGGGGACGTGTCTCTGGGAGCCACCATGGAACCCACTACATGTGCCACTGGGTGACCCGGTCCCCAAACTGCCAACCGGCCCCTGCTCTTTGCTCACTTCCAGTAGTAACAGCAATACTAACAGATAACATTTACTGAGGGCTAAGTTCCGGGCACCATGACACTAACTCTTAATTGTCACCACAACCTTTTGAGGCACGTGCTGTCATCTTGAATTACAGATGGGAAGACTGAGGGTCTTCTAGGAGCACGCTGTAGATGACAGGCTGATCCAGCACGCAACCCCGGGGCTCCCTGAGGCCAGAGCGGACACAGAGAAGGGTAACAGAGTGGCTGCCCCCCTGCGCCGGACAGGGTGGGGAGCAGAGCAGGGTGTGGAGGGACTCTGGCAGACGATGTTCGGTCCCTCCAGCTGTGCTATCCCAGGCGGGGTCCTGGCTGACTTTGTGACCTTGAGAGTGGCTCTTCCTCGCTCAGCCAGCCGTGGCTCAAGGACACTGGTCTTAACCCTAGATGCACATTAGGATCCCTTGGGACCTTTTAAAACTCCTGAGGTCCAGACCGCCCCCGGCCAAGTACTGCAGCGTCTCTTGGAGGTGGGATCCAGGCATGGGTGGCCTTCACAGCCAAGGTGATTCCACCAGGCAGCCGGGTTCAGAACCACTCCTCCAGTCCGTTCTGTCTCTGGTTCACCACGTCCACCAGGGACAAAGCTCCCCGTGACCTAGAAGTTCCGGGTGCAGGCGAGGGACACTTGGAAGCAGTAGAATGGATGGGGTGGGGAGGGAGAATGTGAAATGGGTCCCTTGGGGTGGCGATGGATGCCTGTCAGACCCCTGGTGTGAGCTCAGTTTCTATGGGCCTTTTGGGCTAGTCCCAGGAAGGGAAGCCTGAAGGCCTCACACATGACAAGTGTGAGGTCTCAGAGGGCAGGCAGGACACAGGACTCCCACCATGTGACCTCTGTGGTGAGGGGCAGACAGGAAACCCTGGGAGGATTCATGCTGATCGAGACCAGCCCTGACTGACCTGATCACTCAGGGCCACAGGGACACCAGCCTGTCCACAGAAGCTCTGACAGGTCTGCAGGCCGACTCCCAGAAAACGCTGGCCCTGAGAATCTGTGTTGGGACTCGGTTGGGGGGGGGTGCAGCCTCACCAGACACAACTGACCCCCCAGCTCCATCCAGGACTGGACTTCTGTGCCCAGTGATGAGGTTTTGGGGGTGATAGTGGGCTTTGTGGGGTCTGGAACCGATGGCCAAGAATTCTGAAGAGGTCTTTGGTACAAAAAGGTGATTTATTAAAGCATGGGGATAGGACCCGTGGGCAGGAAATGCTGCCCCAGGACCATGAGGAGAGCCTGGGGGAGGCAAAGTCCAGGGGAAGTTTCCGGTGAGATTTTCATGTGCTACAGAAGATTCCCAGGATACTGGAGGCCTGGCCGTTGTCAAGGGAAGGTTGTTTTCCCTCCAGCAAAGCATTAGCACTAGCATCAACATTAGCAGGGAGTTCCTGGAGGAAGTTGACTCTGCCAGCCTCAAGTATCTGTTAATGGGCTGCAGGGTATAAGGAAACTTAATTCTATCTGCCATTTCCTTCTGCCTTGTTCCTCACATCACTACGGAGGGTGATGGAGACTCATGTCCTGGAGACTTAGGTGCTGCGGGACTATGATCTCTAGCAGTTAACCATTTGGGTTTTTTGCCCCCTTTCCTTGTTTTCGGGCGGCCAGGAGCGCCTGAGGAATATCACACATAACCCACCTGGGGGTGGGGGTGGGTGTTTGTGGCCCGTCAGCTTGCCTTATGCTCCGTCATCACCTGGGTTCCACTCTTCTCCAGAGGAAGTGCGGGCCCCCTCTGACTGGCTGGGAGCTGGGTTTGAGCCAGGTTAGGGACTCTCTGTGATGAAAACAGAATGAAGGTTCTGATGCCGACAGTCACTAAAAGATAATAAAATTCAACACAGAAGGAAAGAAAGGTGCTCCTCGTCCTCCACCTGAGAGCCTCTACCCAAGCTGTCCTCTCAAGGACATGCTCGACCTTCCCCTCCCCAGCCACTGGCTGCACATCTGCCCTCCCCTGGTCCCCGTGACTGCCTCCACCTCTCTGGGGGACCTGTCTGCCGCCCCCTGCCCTCCATCTCTGTGTGCCCACCTCTCACGGGCTCCTTTTCTGTTCTCCTCCCCCGTCTCCCGTCTGAATCTCCTCTCCCCTCTTCAGATACCACTTTGCAGTGAATCTGTGGCTTCAGTGTCTCTCTCTCAGTCTCTCCGTCTTTCTTCCTGTTTCCCTAAGTTTGTCTATTTGGCTCACCGCCCTGCTCTGTCTCACTGTCTCTCTCTCTCTGTGTTCCTCTGTGTTCTGTTTTCCTCTGTGTCTCTCGGCCTCACTCTCTGACTCCGTGTCACCGTGTCTGGCACCAAACTGCCACCCATTGCTGGACGTTCAGGATCATCGGTGCCCCCTCTGGCCGGCAGAGGGCCCAGCGCCACACGGCTCGCTGCCCTTCCAGCCAGGGTCACAGCCTCCAGGCCCACGGCCCCGCCCTTCCAAGTCTTGTTTCTGGGAAGCCAGATTGAATTAGCTGCTAGACCCATCTGGCCAGCCCTTGGCCTAATACCATTTGGCAGATCATACCTCAATGCCAAACCCAGCCCGTGGCCTCACGGCCAGAAATCCAATTTGCCACAGCTTAATTGAGCCTGGACTCCCGAGGCACTGGTCCTCGGCCCTCCTGCCCAGCCAGCAGCAGAATTCCCGGTGATTAGAAGGAGGAAAAAAAAAACCAGCAGGAGCCAATCTAATTTCAATTACCCTCATTTTTTCCCCTGGAGCAGCACAGACCCCTGGCTAAGTGCGTGTTTTTGTCCGCTGCAGTGGATGCTGGTAAGTGTTAAGTATTTTGAGCACTCGGGGTGCCCCAGACACCTCGCATTTACCGGCTAACTCTGTTCAGAGAGCTGACTGTGTCCCACGTGTTGACCCTCAGTATTTGGTCCCATTCTACAGAGCCCAGAGAAGCGAGCTCAGAGATGCCATCGACGCCCAAGCTGCTCTAGACCCGGGTTTGCCACAGTCACAGGCCTGTGTCTGCTCCTGGTGGAACCAAAGACTGGGCTCCGGTAAGATTTTCCGACTCTGCTGCGAATCACCCCCTCTCCCCCCACCCCACCCCCACCCTCAGCCCCAACAGCCACCTCTCCCAAGCTGGTCTCTTAGAAACTTGGCAGGAGACAGCCGCCTTTCCTATGCCTGGAGATGCCTAGGTCCACCCTGGGTCCCAAACTGTGTCCAGAGCTGCACTCTGTCAGTCCAACACTGAGGCCCAGAGACTGGAGGCCAGTTGTCTGAGGTCACACAGCAAGTCGGCATGATTCCAGTGTTACTCCCCATCTGACTGGGGAGCTAGCTGCTCCTGGGTGGGTCCCGCCCTCTGCATGTGCTCACTTTGCCAGTCTCTGGGAGGAGTGGGCTCCAATGAGGGGCAACCTCCGTGTCAGGCCAGGTCCACATATCCTAGCAGGTGGCTGCTTCCTGAACTCAGGAGCTAACAGGAACCTCCACATGCAGCTGTGGGGGCTCAGCGTCCACGCAGACACTCGCCATCTGCCAGGGTGGCCACTGGGCTCTGAGCACAATGACAAACACCAGGAGCCTCAATCGGGAGTCCAGGAGGGTTCCAGAAGTGCGGCCACGAGATTTTGAGGCCAAACCAACGGAGAGAGGGAGCTGCCCGCAGGGCGGCAGCACGCGGACCAGAGGCCCAAGTCACAAGCTGCCGGGTCCCCGGGGCTCCGCCCCTTCTAGCCCAGAACTTCCCTGCTGGGGGCGGATTGGGATGACTGTCCATCCTGGGCCTGGGGAGAGGGGCTCTGTCAGCGTCTGGTCCAGGGCCGGGAAAGGAAGTAGGGCCTGAGAACAACAATCAGGACAAGAGGAGGAGACAGGGGGACACTTTGGCCACAGGTGCCACCTGACTCCTACCCACTGAGAGCGCTGGCGGGAGGCTGAAGAAGGTAATGAATCTGCCCTGTGTCTGAAACCTGCCAGGACTGGCCCAGACCCCAGCTTCATCAGGCTGCCTCTGGTCTGACAGTGGGCCAGGGGGCCTGGATCTTCAACAACGGGTGGGCCTGGCTGGAGCATCCTCCCCCACCCACAGCGGGTCCCCTGACCGCCACCTCTGAGAGACCCAAGGCAGCTGTCTCTCCCACAGGAAGACAGGCCAGCCCCAGGCGGCAGTGGTGCACTAAAAAATTACCGAGGATTTCACATGTGGAATCTAAAAAAGCCAAACTCAGAGAAACAGTCAGTAGAGTGGTGGCCACCAGGGGCAGAGGATGGGAAACGTGGGTCAAAGGGTACCAACCTCCAGTACAAGACTAAGGAGTTTTGTGTATCTAATGTACAGCAAGGTAATTGTAGCTAATAATACTGTATCATCTACTTGAATGTTGCTAAGAGAGTAGATGCTAAATGTTCTCCCCACGAAAAAGAATGGTAATGATGTGACAGGATGGAGACATTGGCCAATGCTACAGTGATAATCACTTGTAATATACAATGTATCAAACCAATACGTTGTATACCTTAAACTTATACAATATTATATGTCAATTATATATCAAAAAATCTGGGGAAAAAACAATCGATTACAAAGAGGTTTTGTTTCTAAGAGATATTTCTGTTGATATTTACCATTTTCAATATTAAAACTGATAAGTATTTGGGGCAGCTCAGTCAGTTGAGCATTGGACTCTTGGTTTCAGCTCAGGTCATGATCTCATAGCCATGAAATTGAGCCCCAGCATGGAGACTACTTGGGATGTTCTCTCTCTCCTTCTACCCCTCTCCCCCCCTTCACTCTCTCTAAATTAAAAAAAAAAAAAAAAAAAAAAAAAAAAAACTAGGGGCACCTGGGTGGCCCAGTCAGTTAAGTCTTCAATTTGGCTCAGGTCAAGATCTCGAGGTTCGTGAGTTCGAGCGCCAAGTTGGGCTCTGTGCTGACAGCTCAGAGCCTGGAGCCTGCTTCGATTCTGTGTCTCTGTCTCTCTCTGCCCAACTCCTGCTCACTCACTCTCTCTCAAAAGTAAATAAACATTAAAACATTAAAAAAAATAACAAACCACTATATGTGAATATAAAACACATTTTATGCAAGCATATTTTCCAATATAAGGACTGCCAGTTGTTTCCTGGAAAACAGTGGAGGCCACCCAACTTAAGTGCGGGCAGTCCTGAAGCACACGGCACATGGAGACACCCATTGTTGCCCCCGGCCCAGCCTGTGGCAGATCTATTTCGGACACAGACCCAACGCAGGGAGATGCTGTCCCATATGCACCCTGTTTTTCGGGTGTTTTTAACACACGAACACAAATGGGTTCTCTGCGCCTTTCTACAAGGTATGTGTGCAATTCTGGGCACACAGAGCAGGTCACCAAGATGCCCTGATGGGAGACAATTCATCTGGCTTCTAGGACAGGATCAGTTATAGGGGACCAGGGAGACCCTCCTCTGGTGATAGGACTATAGGCATCTGGAGTCTTGGGAACAAAGGCCACCTGAGAGGGGAGGGAGGTAGGAGGACCGCCTGCTAACCAGCCTTCCTTGGCCCAGAGCAGGTGGGGGAGGGAGGGGGGAGCCAAGAGGATGAAGGACTTGCCCGCTGCCTGGGGACCAGCACTGCTGCCTCCATGGTGAGTGAGGGTCTAGCCAGGAGGGAGCTTGGACACCTGGCCTGCTGGAAGGGCTGAACGTGGGCTGTGCAGAAAGGAGCACGTACAGCCTGGGCTTGTTCTGACCTGTCCCTCTGCAGGCTCTGTGTGTTTATCGGAGTGGGGTTGGGGGCCGGGGTGTCCCAGGAAACTGTGACACCATCCACGGACATTCTATGCCAGGTACTAGGGGACTTCCCGAATCATAGCTCATGAAACAAGAAAAGACTGTGCTAAGGGTACAGGTGATCATGGAGGACAGAGGAGGGGCCAAACCCAGCCTGGCCGGCACTAAACGCTTTCCAGAAGAGGTGACCCCACGGGGAAGAGCTCCCAGAAGAGCTCCCCCGGGGAAGTGGGTCATGAGGAGATGAGAGTCCTTCCACATTGAAGGAAGCACCAAGAGGGGACAGGAGTGTCCCTCCCCCAGCAGACGAATTTGAACCCTCTGGGAATAGAAGGGGCGAGACCGCACGGCTCACTGAGAAGCTGCAAAGACGTGAGGCTGAGACACAGCAGAGTCCAGCTCACAAGGGCCTTGAGTGTCCCCTAAGCATCGCAGATTTGATCCTGCTGGCCCTAAAGGTCAACTGAGGAGTTCACGCAGGGAAGCACCACGTTCAGGTCCCTTTGGGAAGGTCACTCTGGCTGTGGCGGCGTGTGGTGGGGGAGGAGGGGCTGGGGGACAGAGCAGTGAGGCTGAGTGAGGGCAGTGGCTGTGGGAACGGGGGTGGGGGGCGGGGAGGCTAGAGGGCCCAACAGGTGGAGTCCCAGGAGGTACACAGGGAGTGGCCTCACGGAGCGGCCTGGTGATTGGCCGCTCAGGGGTTCAAAGCTGAGGCTAGTGTGGATCCCACCCCTGTGACAACTGGACGAGAGGTGGGTAAGGTCTCAGGACAGTCAGGGCCCAGTTCCAGGCACTGAGAAGTCACCTCATTCAAATGATGGATCAATGACCAAAAGGTTTAAACCCACAGCAACAAAAAGGACAGGCGGGGGCCAGAAGCACACAAGTGATCTCAGCACGGTTCTGGAAGATGGAGAGTAGGTGGGGGCCTTTGGGACAGAGGACGGGGAGCAGAAGTCCAGAAGCAGAGCCTCCGAGACCAGCATCACAGAGGGCCAGGAGGGAAGCAGGCTGGGCCAGACAGAGCCCATGAAGCTCCAAGTGCGGAGCTAATGCTGCCCCCACCCCCACTCGTGACACAGCCAGGTACTTACCCCCGAGGAAGAAATTCCCAGCTTCCTCTCTAAATAATTGAATAGGCTGCCTGGTGAGAGTGGGTATAGTGCTCTTGAAAACGTCCTCTGTGTGCCAGCATTTAGGGGCTCCCGGGTGTAACAACTGCCTCCCATCTGCTCACACTACCCCTGCCCACGCGCACTAAGCCCCAGGCCTCCCTGTTCAAATAAGAAGGGACACCTGATAGCCCCACACATTTGACAAAAGCTTCCAACAGGAAGGAGAAAGGAAAAGGAGTCCTCAGAAAAAACTCAGGGAATAAAAGATAACTTTAAAAAGAAGAAAGGAATCAGTGCCCCCAGGAGAGCTCAAGAAAATACTGCATCGGAGAAAAAACAGGAGGTTAAGAAAAAAAGGGAACAATTAGAGAAATAACTTTTTAAAAACTGTGGTAAAACATTCGTACTACCAAATTCACCATCTTAGCCATTTTTAAGCACACAGTTCAGTGGCATTACATACTTTCCTACTGCTGTAAAACCATCACCCCCACCCACCACCAGAACTCTTTCCATCTTGCAAAATGCAACTCTGTATCCAACAAACATTTGCTCTCCATCCCCTCAGCCCTGGCACCACCATCGGCTTTCCGTCTGCAGGAACTTGACGACTCAGGCAAGTGGAGAGTGTCACAGCATTGGTCCTTTTGTGACTGGCTTGTTCCTCGACCCTATGTCTTCCAGCTTCATCCATGTTGTAGCAAGTGTCAGAATGCGCTACGGTTTTAAGACTGAAAAACATTCCATTGACTCTATGTGCCATATTGCTGATGGACACTTGGGTTATTTCTACCTTTTGGCTACTGTGCATAATGCTGTGCTGAACATGGTGTACAAATATAAAACAAATAATTTTTGAAATTAAAAATAAACTTGTCACCGTAACTTTTAAGAGATGGTTTGGAAAATAAAGTTGGTGAAATCTCCAGAATGTGGAACAAAATATCCAAAAGCAAAATACAGGAGAGGAAAGATAATACTCAGAGGAATAATTCAAGAAGCTCAACATCCAATCAGTTGGAAATCTGGAAAGAGAGCAAAGGAAAATGAAGGGGATGGGTTATTGAAGGGGTGACAAAGCAAACTTCCTAGAGCCATGGTTGGCCACGCAGAGGCCCGATGTACGTTACGAATCATGCGGACCCTAGGGCTAAAAGTGACACAGTCTTGGGCGCCTGGGTGGCGCAGTCGGTTAAGCGTCCGACTTCAGCCAGGTCATGATCTCGCGGTCCGTGAGTTCGAGCCCCACGTCGGGCTCTGGGCTGACGGCTCGGAGCCTGGAGCCCGTTTCCGATTCTGTGTCTCCCTCTCTCTCTGCCCCTCCCCCGTTCATGCTCTGTCTCTCTGTCCCAAAAAAAGTAAATAAACGTTGAAAAAAAAAAAAAGTGACCCAGTCCTAGCTCATGGCCTTGAGGACCCTGGAGAAGAGAGAGGGAGGGAGAAACCGAGCAGCTGCATAAATTGATGTACAATTGCAACCTCTGGGATATGCCACGAAGGAGGCCGCGGAAGGTGAGATAGGGCAGGGCTTCTGAGACAGGGACGTCTCAGCCTAGAGGTGAGCAGGCAGGAGGGTTGGCAAAGGGGGTAAAGCCAAGGGGAACGCAATGAGGATCTAAAAGAAGGCCCTGAATTCAGGCCCTGAATACTATGTGACCTCTTCTTCCTAACGCCATGACTGATCTCAGGAGCAGGAAACATAATGGGTTTTTCTACCACAGAGAAGAAGGCACAGACTTAGACGAAACGTGAAGACAGACGAATTCATCCCAAATGAAAGAACACGATAAGGTCAGGGCCAGAGATCTAAGTGAAACAGATATAAGTAATATGCCTGACACAGAACTTAAAGCAATAATTCTAAGGATACTGCTGGGCTTGAGAAAAGAACGGAAGATTTCAGGGAGGTCTTTAACACAGAGGTAACAGATTAAAAGACAATCAGGTGGGGCACGCGGGTGGCTCAGTCAGTTGAGTGTCCGACTCTTGATTTCGGCTCATCGGGTCATGATCCCAGGATTGTAGGATAGAACTGCATGTCAGGCTCCATGCTGAGTGTGGAGCCTGCTTAAACTTCTCTCTCTCTCTCTCTCTCTCTCTCTCTCTCTCTCTCTCTCTCTCCCCCTCTTCCCCACTTGTGTGCACGCTCTCTGTCTCTCTCTTTCTAAAATTAAAAAAAAAGACAATCGGGCAGAAATGAAAAATGTAATAAGTGAGATTTGAAACCAACTGGATACAATGAACACAAGGATGGAAAAATAAGAGGAACAAATACTTGATACAGAAGATAAACTGTTGAAAAATAATGAACAAAAGAGAGAAAACTATGGATCATGAGAATAGACTTAGGAAACCCAGTGATTCCATCAAACGTAATAACATTCATATCCTAGGAGTCCCAGAAGAAGAGAGAGTAAAGAGGGCAGGTTTATTTGAGAAAATAATAGCTGAAAACTTCCCTATTTTGGAGAAGGAAACAGACATCCATATCCAGGAGGCACAGAAAATTCCCATCAAAATCAACAAAAGCAGGCGAACACCAAAACATATTGCCATTAAATTTGCAAAATATATCCATAAAGAAAAAATCCTACAAGCAGCAAGACAAAAGAAGTCCCCAACTTACAAGAGGAGACTCATAAGGCTGGCTGGAGATTTCTCAACAGAAACTCAGCAGGCCAGAAGGAGTGGCATGACATATTCAGTGTGCTGAATGGAAAAAATATGCAGTCAAGAATACTCTACCCAGCAAGGCTATCTTTCAGAATAGTAGGAGAGATAAAGAGTTTCGCAGACAAACAAAAATTTAAGGACTTTGTGTCCACTAAACCAGTCCTGCAAGAAATCTTAAAGGTGGCTCTTTGAGCGGAAAGAAAAGACCAAAAGTAGCAGAGAACAAGAAAGGAATGAGAGGGGCCTGTGTGGCTCAGTTGGTTAAGCATCCGACTCTTGATTTCAGCTCAGGTCATGATCTCACAGTTCGTGGGTTTGAGCCCTGTGCCTGGCTGTTCACTGACAGTGTGAAGCCTAATTGGGATTCTCTCTCTCCCTTCCCCTCCCTCACATACTCTCCCTCTCTCTCTCTCAAAATAAATAAATAAACTTTAAAAAAGAAGAAAAAGAAAGGAATGGAGAAAATCTCCAGAAACAATGACAAAACAAGTAATAAAATGGCACTAAATACATATCTAGCAATAATCACTCTGAATGCAAATGGACTAAATGTTCCAATCAAAAGACAGAGGGTGTCAGAATGGATTAAAAAAAAAAAAACAAGACCCATCTATATGCTGCCTATAAAAGACTCATTTTAGATATATAGATACCTGCAGATTGAAAGTGGGGGGATGGGGATACATTTATCATGCAAACAGATGCCAAAAAAGGAGGTGGGGTAGCAATATTTACATCAGACAAATAAGATTTTATACCCAAGACTAACAAGAGATGAAGAAGGGCATTATATCATAATAAAGGGCTCTATCCAACAAGATCTAACAATTGTAAATATGTATGCACCCAACATGGAACACCTGAATATGTAAATCAATTTATAACAAACATAAAGAAACTCATTGATAATAATACAGTAATAGTAGGGGGCTTTAACACCCCACTTACAACAATGGACAGATCGTCTAAGCAGAAAATCAACAAGGAAACAATGGCTTTGAATGACACTTTGGACCAGATGGACTTAACAGATATATTCAGAACATTTCATTGTAAAGCAGAAGAATATACATCCTTTTTATGTCCACATGGAACATTCCCCAGAACAGATCACGTAATGGGTCACAAATCAGCTCTCAACAGGTACAAAAAGATCGAGACCATAGCATGCATATTTTCAGACCACAACACTATGAAATTTGAAGACAACCACAAGAACAAATTTGGGAAGCCCTCAAATACATGGAGGTTAAAGAACATCTTATGAAAGAATGAATGGGAGGAGCACCTGGGTGGCTCAGTCTGTTAAGCATCTGACTCTTGATTTTAGCTCAGGTCATGATCTCATGGTTGGTGAGTTCAAGCTCCATGTCAGGCTCTGCACTGGCAGTGGAGACCCTGCGTGAGATTCTCTGTCTCCCTCCCTCTCTGCCTCTCCCCTGCTCACTCTCTATCTTTCTCTCTCAAAATAAATAAACAAACATTTAAAAAAGAATGAATGGGATAACCAGAAGATCAAAGAACACACTTTTAAAAATACATGGAAACAAATGAAAAGGAAAACACAACCGTCCAAAAACTTCAGCATGCAGCAAAAGCAGTTCTAAGAGGCAAGTATATAGCAATATAGGCCTACATAAAGAAGCAAGAAAAATCTCAAATAAACAACCTAACCTTACACCTAAAGGAGCTAGAAGAACAACAACAAATGAAGCCTAAAGCCAGCAGAATGAGGGAAATAACAAAGATTAGGGCAGAAATAAATGATATAGTAACAGCAGCAGCAAAAACAATCAGTAGAACAGATCAATTTTCAAAACCAGTAGATTTTGATCTGATCTGATACCAAAACCAGACAAAGATTCCACTAAAAAAAAGAACTACAGGCTAATATCCCTGATGAACACGGATGCAAAAATTCTCAATAAAATACTAGCAAACTGAACCCAACAATACATTAAAAGAATCATTCACCATGATCAAATGGGATTTATTCCTGGGTTGCAAGGGTCGTGCAAGACTCACAAATCAGCAAACATAATACACCACATGAGGAAAAGAAAAGAACCATATGATCCTTTCAACAGGTTCAAAAAAAGCATTTGACAAAAGTTTAAAATCCATTCATGATAAAAACCCTCAACACAGTAGGGTTAGAGGGAACATACTTCCACATAATAAAGGCCATATACAAAAGCCACAGCTAATATCATCCTCAATGGGGATAGGAGCTTTTCCTCTATGCTCATGAACAAGACGGATGTCCACTCTCACCACTGTTATTTAACACAGTACCGCAAGTCCTAGCCTCAGCAGACAACACAAAGAAATAAAAGGCATCCAAAGCAGCAAGGAAGAAGTCAAACTTTCCCGATTTGCAGATGACACAATACTCTATATAGAAAACCCAGAAGACTCCACCTCAAAATTGCCGGGATCGATAGACAAATTCAGTCAAGTCTCAGGATACAAACTCAATGTACAGAAATCTGTAGCAGATTTGAATGAAGCAGCAGAAAGATTAATCAAGGAATCAATCTTTTACAATTGCACCAAACCCACAAGATACCTAGGAATCAACCTAACCAAAGAGGTGAAAGATCTGTACTCCGAAACCTGTAAAATATTGATGAAAGAGATTGAAGGAGACACAAAGAAATGGAAAAACATTCCATGCTCATGGGTTGGAAGAACAAATATTATTAAAATGTCTATATTACCCAATGAAATCTACACATTGAATGCAACTCCTATCAAAATACCAACAGCATTTTTTAAATAGTTTATTGTCACATTAGCTAACACACAGTGTATACAGTGTAGTCTTGGTTTTGGGAGTAGATTCCCATGATTCATCACCTACATACCCACCCAGTGCTCATCCCAACGAGTGCCCTCCTCAATGCCCATCTCCCATTTTCCTTGCCCCCCAACCCCCAACCCCCATCAACCCTCAGTTTCTTCTCTGTATATAAGCGTCTCTTATGGTTTGCTTCCCTCTCTGTTCCAACAGCATTTTTTACAGAGCTAGAACAAACAATCCTAAAACTTGTATGGAACCACAAAAGACCGCAAATAGCCAAAGCAATCTTGAAAAAGAAAAGCAAAGCTGGAGGCATCCAATTCCAGGCTTCAATTTATATCACAAAGTTGTAGTGATCAAGACAATATAGTACTGGCACAAAAAGAGACACATAGATCAATAGAACAGAATAGAAAACCCAGAAATGAACTCACAACTGTACGGTCAACCTATCTTTGACAAAGCAGGAAGGAATATCCAGTAGAAAACAGACAGTCTCTTCAGCAAATGCCAGTGTTGGGAAAACTGGACAACAACATGCAAAAGAATGAAATCGGACCACTGTCTTACACCATACACAAAAATAAATTTAAGATGGATTAAAGACCTAAATGTGAAATAAGAAACCATTAAAATCCTAGAGGAGAACACAGGCAGCAACCTCTTTGACCTCAGCCACAGGGAACTTCTGCAGAGGCAAGGGAAATAAAAGCAAAGATAAACTACTGAGACTTCATCAAAATAAAAAGCTTTGCACAGTGAAAAAAACAATCAACAAAACTAAAAGACAACCTACAGAATAGGAGAAGATATTTGCAAATGACATATAGGATAAAGGGTTAGTATCCAAAGTATATAAAGAACTTATAAAACTCAACACCCAAAAAAACAATCCAGTTAAAAAATGGACAGAAGACACGAATAGACATTTTTCCAAAGAAGATATACAGATGCCAACAGACACATGAAGACATGCTCAACATCACTCATCATCAGGGACATGCAAATCAAAACCACAATGAGATATCACCTCACACCTGTCAGAATGGCTAAAATAAACAACACAGGAACCAACAGATGTTGGCAAGCATGCGGAGAAAGGGGAACCCTCTTGCACTGTTGGTGGGAATGCAGACTGGTCAGCCACTGTGGAAAAGAGTTAAAAATAGAACTACCCTATGATTCAGCACCTGCACTAGGTAGTAAATACTACTAGGTATTTACCCAAAGGATACAAAAATACTACCTCGAAGGGATACTTGCACCCCAATGTTTATAGCAGCAGTAGCAACAATAGCCTAATTATGGAAAGACCCTCAATGTCCACCAAATGATGAATGAATGAAGAATATTCCATACAATGGAATATTATTCATCCATCAAAAAGAATGAAACCTTGCCATTTGCGATGACATCGATGGAGCTAGAGAGTATAATGCTAAGTGAAACAAGTCAGTCAGAGAAAGACAAATCTCATATGATTTCACTCATATGTGGAATTTAACAAGCAAAAACAAATGAACATGGGGGAACAGAGAAGAGAGGAAAAACAAGAAACAGCCTCTTAACTGGAGAATACACTGATGGTCATGGACTAGATGGGTGATGGGGGTCAAGGAGGGCACGTGTTGTGATGAGTCCTGGGTGTAACGGAGTGATAAATCACTAAATTCTACACACACCTGAAACCAATATTACACTGTATGTAATTTAATACATTACACTGTAATGTAACATACACAGTATGTTATTTAAATAACTGGAATTTAAATAAAAACTTGGGAATGAAGGAAGGAGATGGATGATAGATAGATAGATAGATAGATAGATAGATAGATAGATAGATAGATAGATAGATGAAGGCTGGGGTAGTTGGAGCTACTAAGAGGCTTCCCAGTGGTGTGGGGGGTAAGGGGTGAGCAGCCCACATGGGGGGCTCTGAGGGCCCAAGAGCAGCCAGAGGCCAGGTCTTCGAAACAAAGCAAGCCCCTGGGGAGACAGGAAATGCTTCCTATTCCTTCTGGACACCAGGACCATGAGAGAAAGCACGAGGGAACCCTCAGCAGCTGCCTGGTCCCCCTGGTCCTGGTAGGCATGCCCAGCTCTAAGGGAAGCCCTGCGGTCCACAGCTCTGGCGGCCGCCCCCCTACAGGGAATCACAGCCCTAAGCCTAAAAGCCTCAGGAACTGACTGGGGACGTGGAGGGGCATGTGCGCTCACGGACCCACGTCTGGCCAGCTGTCATTCCCCACGCGTGAGTGCCACTGCCATGCATACGCAGCCTTGTGTTCCATCCGCACACCCAATCATTTCTTCAGGGTCAGTTTCGAGAAATGGAATTTCTGGTGCAAACAGATGGAAGGTTTTCAGGACTCTTGCCTGACAGACGGCTGTACAAAGTCACAGCCCCGGGCAGCAGTGTCGGTGTCTGTAAACCCACACTCTCCCTGCCCGGCTGTGACTTAGAAAAATGTCTTTCTAATCGGTGCCAGTTCAGCTGGCAAAAAGAGGTCCCTGGTGGTTTTTGCTGCATTTCTTTCCTTCTTTCTTTCTTTCTTTCTTTCTTTCTTTCTTTCTTTTCTTTCTTTCTTTTTATTCTTCTTTCTTTCTTTATTTCTTCTTTCTTTTCTTTCTTTC